>NC_053394.1:311597323-311857323 GCF_905171765.1 Bufo bufo
ATGCGTGGTATTTTTGTGTGGGAAATCTGCAGTGTTATGCAGTACCAGCTAAGTAGATGATATTTGCAAACTCCCATCTACATAGTGCGGAAATTGACCTGCAGTGTGGACTTTGGAATCTGCGGCATGTCGGTTGTTTGGTCGGATTTCATCCTTTGCAATGCAAAAGAGGAGATTTGAGGCAAATTCGCATCCAAATTTTTGGTGCACAGAAAATCCATATACCCTAACAAAGCAGTCACCTAAACATCTGTATAAAACCAGAGGACACAAGGGCTCCAAAGAAGCCTATAGATGCCATGTTGTGGCTTTGTGCAGCTCGGAGGTCATCAATGGTCAGTGAACTGGAGAGCTGATTACAAATATAGTGTGAACAAATCCTGAAATACACATGTTGCAGTTTTGGCTGGACATCTCACGGTTACAATATCAGATGTCATAACAGTATATGGTCTGACAATGCAGTGACAAACACAAATATCATCTTACCAGGAGAAGAAAGGATCAGAAAGCAGGTACAAAATTACCTAGAAAACCCGTGTATGACTTGTGTCGTCTTGTTGCTTTCTGGACTATGTAAAACGCTTACCGGGAAGAGTGCAGCACTGCGGTGGTTCATGCTGAACAGGATCTACTCACATCCTTTTCACTGACTCAGGTTACAGGGAATATGGAGATCTCACCTATGTGCATACCGCACCCTTTATTGACACAGAAAGGTCGAATGGGGAATTTACAAAAATGATTCTCTGTATGAAGAGCTGTGAGAAGTATAAGGCCCCTTTCACACGGGCGAGTATTCCGCGCGGATGCGATGCGTGAGTTGAATGCATTGCACCCGCACTGAATACCGACCCATTCATTTCTATGGGGCTGTTCACATGAGCGGTGATTTTCACGCATCACTTGTGCGTTGCGTGAAAAAAATCGCAGCATGCTCTATATTCTGCGTTTTTCACGCAACGCAGGCCCCATAGAAGTGAATGGGGTTGCGTGAAAATCGCAAGCATCCGCAAGCAAGTGCGGATGCGGGGCGATTTTCACGCACGGTTTACCATGGTGATGGATCATGTGATGAATCATGTGATGACCGGAGTGACGTCACCACAGGTCCTGTTGTTCCACACAGCTAAGATGAAGACAGAAGGAGATGCCGGCTCCGCGATCAAGTGGATTAAGGTGAGTTAAATTATCTTTTATTTATTTTTTAACCCCTCCAGCGCTATTTTACTATGCATTCTGTATTCAGAATGCAATTATTTTCCCTTATAACCATGTAATAAGGGAAAATAATAAAATCTACAGAACACCTAACCCAAACCCGAAGTTCAGTAAAAAAGTCTGGGTTCGGGACTGGACACCACATTCAGTTTTTTATCACGCGTGTGCAAAACGCATTGCACACACGCGATAAAAACTGAACATCAGAATGCAATCGCAGTCAAAACTGACTGCAATTGCGTGCCTACTCGTGCGGTTTTCCCGCAATGCACATGCGACGCATCCGGAGCAAATCCTGGACACCCGTGTGAAAGAGTCCTAATCCTCCCATTCTCACTGTTTACAGCATCACAACTTCTTTCAGTTGCCCCAAGGATCCTGATTAAAGGGAGACTGTCAGCAGGTTCTTTGTTTATTAAACCAAGCATAGTGTCTGGTAGGGATGCAGAGACTATTAAAACAGTATATTTATTATGGTAATCCATTGGCAGAAAAAGCACTTTGTTCCAGCATGCTAATGAGCGGTTTGGTGCACTGAAGGCGGGCACTCCACCCTCTGTGCACCCTGTCCAAGCCTTTCTTAGCGATTGACAGGACCAGGCATCTAAATCCTGCTTTCGCCTGGCGCTGTAATCTCGTGTCTGTGTCATGTGCCACAAGTGCGCTGCATTCTCAGTGAAGCATCTGGTTCTTGCTCAGGCCAGAAGAACTATACTGCTCATGTGCCAAAATTGTGTTGTGAAAGCAAAATTACGTGACCAGGGATGCCGTTTTCCGCTGCAGATTTTGTAGTGAATTTTACCCATGTGAACATAACCTAATTGTGACATCTGCAATGTGCCCCATGGGAAGCCGGTGTATAGGTTGGGAGTGCTAGTGGCCCTGATGTATTGTAGTAGTTGTTTTGTCACAGTGTCCTGCCTCTGGTCATCGCTCCCTGGGGTCTGATTCAGTGAATATATTGATGAAGATGAATGAGGCCAGACTTCGAAACGTTATAAAGTTCTTTTACCAAGGCAACTTGAACTTGAAGGTGCAAACGGTTACAGCAAACTTTACTGCAAATTCTCTTTCTGGCACCAGTGGAGGAAGGTAAGGTGGCAGACTGACTTGACGCTACTTTCTGTTCTTAGCTGACACTGCCCTACAAATGGCTTGATGATAAGGGTGTTCTTGGCACATTTTCCCTCTATTGAAATACAGTGGCTGAATATTGTGAGGAGTGGGTGCTCTACGAGCTGCTCTTTACCACCCAATTCTCTTCTCAACTGACTAACACTCTCAACCCACATCCTTGGCAGGAAGTCAGCCTAGCCCACTTCTACCAAAGTAGGGGAGGAATGGAATTGTAAGCTTCATTCCTATGCAGGGCACTGCCGGCCACTGTCATACATCAAGATTAGATCCAAATTATGTGAAATACAATAAATCAGTTCAACAATAGTAATGCCTCTACTCTGGGGTATTACACATCCTACATGCTGAGCTAGCGTATACCAATAGACAAGTGGTCCTGCCTTCATATATAAAAAGTAACAGGGTTGGGAGGGTGGGAATTATGTCAGCGAGTCAGAATATGACAGCCAACAGGTGGTAGAGACATGGCAGTGGCGGTGCTGTAAACCACGTGGTTATGCAAGCTGTAGCCGTTGTCTTATAGGTTGTTAAAAATTGACTGGCAATCAGTTGCTTAGTGTAAGGCTGGGTTTTACATTCAAGTTTTCTGATGCAGTTTTTGAAACCAAAACCAGGAATGCAGGCATGGGATTCAGACAGTTCCCTCCTTTTTCTCCAGATCCGGTTGTTAAAATTTGGTCACCTGACCAAAAACTCCTTTTAGGGGTCCTATATACAGTCGTGGCCAAAAGTTTTGAGAATGACACAAATATTAGTTTTCACAAAGTTTGCTGCTAAACTGCTTTTAGATCTTTGTTTCAGTTGTTTCTGTGATGTAGTGAAATATAATTACACGCACTTCATACGTTTCAAAAGCTTTTATCGACAATTACATGACATTTATGCAAAGAGTCAGTATTTGCAGTGTTGGCCCTTTTTTTTCAGGACCTCTGCAATTCGACTGGGCATGCTCTCAATCAATTTCTGGGCCAATTCCTGACTGATAGCAACCAATTCTTTCATAATCACTTCTTGGAGTTTGTCAGAATTAGTGGGTTTTTGTTTGTCCACCCGCCTCTTGAGGATTGACCACAAGTTCTCAATGGGATTAAGATCTGGAGTGTTTCCAGGCCATGGACCCAAAATGTCAACGTTTTGGTCCCCGAGCCACTTAGTTATCACTTTTGCCTTATGGCACGGTGCTCCATTGTGCTGGAAAATGCATTGTTCTTCACCAAACTGTTGTTGGATTGTTGGAAGAAGTTGCTGTTGGAGGGTGTTTTGGTACTATTCTTTATTCATGGCTGTGTTTTTGGGCAAAATTGTGAGTGAGCCCACTCCCTTGGATGAGAAGCAACCCCACACATGAATGGTCTCAGGATGCTTTACTGTTGGCATGACACAGGACTGATGGTAGCGCTCACCTTTTCTTCTCTGGACAAGCCTTTTTCCAGATGCCCCAAACAATCGGAAAGAGGCTTCATCGGAGAATATGACTTTTCCCCAGTCCTCAGCAGTCCATTCACCATACTTTCTGCAGAAGATCAATCTGTCCCTGATGTTTTTTTTGGAGAGAAGTGGCTTCTTTGCTGGCCTTCTTGACACCAGGACATCTTCCAAAAGTCTTCGCCTCACTGTGCGTGCAGATGCGCTCACACCTGCCTGCTGCCATTCCTGAGCAAGCTCTGCACTGGTGGCACTCCGATCCCGCAGCTGAATCCTCTTTAGGAGACGATCCTGGCGCTTGCTGGACTTTCTTGGACGCCCTGAAGCCTTCTTAACAAGAATTGAACCTCTTTCCTTGAAGTTCTTGATGATCCTATAAATTTTTGATTGAGGTGCAATCTTAGTAGCCACAATATCCTTGCCTGTGAAGCCATTTTTATGCAACACAATGATGGCTGCACGCGTTTCTTTGCAGGTCACCATGGTTAACAATGGAAGAACAATGATTTCAAGCATCACCCTCCTTTTAACATGTCAAGTCTGCCATTTTAACCCAATCAGCCTGACATAATGATCTCCAGCCTTGTGCTCGTCAACATTCTCACCTGAGTTAACAAGACGATTACTGAAATGATCTCAGCAGGTCCTTTAATGACAGCAATGAAATGCAGTGGAAAGTTTTTTTTGGGATTAAGTTCATTTTCATGGCAAAGAAGGACTATGCAATTCATCTGATCACTCTTCATAAGATTCTGGAGTATATGCAAATTGCTATTATAAAAACTTAAGCAGCAACTTTTCCAATTTCTAATATTTATGCAATTCTCAAAACTTTTGGCCACGACTGTACACTCACCTAAAGAATTATTAGGAACACCATACTAATACAGTGTTGGACCCCCTTTTGCCTTCAGAACTGCCTTAATTCTACGTGGCATTGATTAAACAAGGTGCTGATAGCATTCTTTAGAAATGTTGGCCCATATTGATAGGATAGCATCTTGCAGTTGGAGATTTGAGGGATGCACATCCAGGGCACGAAGCTCCCGTTCCACCACATCCCAAAGATGCTCTATTGGGTTGAGATCTGGTGACTGTGGGGGCCATTTTAGTACAGTGAACTCATTGTCATGTTCAAGAAACCAATTTGAAATGATTCGAGCTTTGTGACATGGTGCATTATCCTACTGGAAGTAGCCATCAGAGGATGGATACATGTTCTCATTCTATTTACGCCAAATTCGGACTCTACCATTTGAATGTCTCAACAGAAATCGAGACTCATCAGACCAGGCAACATTTTTCCAGTCTTTAACAGTCCAATTTTGGTGAGCTCGTGCAAATTGTAGCCTCTTTTTCCTATTTGTAGTGGAGATGAGTGGTACCCGGTGGGGTCTTCTGCTGTTGTAGCCCATCCGCCTCAAGGTTGTGCGTGTTGTGGCTTCACAAATGCTTTGCTGCATACCTCGATTGTAACGAGTGGTTATTTCAGTCAACGTTGCTCTTCTATCAGCTTGAATCAGTCGGCCCATTCTCCTCTGACCTCTAGCATCCACAAGGCATTTTTGCCCACAGGACTGCCGCATACTGGATGTTTTTCCCTTTTCACACCATTCTTTGTAAACCCTAGAAATGGTTGTGCGTGAAAATCCCAGTAACTGAGCAGATTGTGAAATACTCAGACCGGCCCGTCTGGCACCAACAACCATGCCACGCTCAAAATTGCTTAAATCACCTTTCTTTCCCATTCTGACATTCAGTTTGGAGTTCAGGAGATTGTCTTGATCAGGACCACACCCCTAAATGCATTGAAGCAACTGCCATGTGATTGGTTGACTAGATAATTGCATTAATGAGAAATAGAACAGGTGTTCCTAATAATTCTTTAGGTGAGTGTATATGTTAAAACTTTAACCTTTATTATTTACTTTTAAAACGAAAATACTTAGAGAAACCAATACTACAAGGTCATTTAAAAATATCAGGTTGCTGTTTCGGGCTAAGTCAGTTACTTTATGTCTTTCCTGGGGCGCCGTTGCTCGCTCTGCACTCTACTCTACTCACGAGGTGGCCAACCTCATGGATACTCATGGATACTAAGTATAGGAGTTTCTATTGTAAATAGATACGATGTATTCCTATATCCCTATGCGACAGACATGCATCATTCATTCACACATCTCACTCGCTAGGAGATCAGGCAGTTAGCCTCCGAACATTTACACAATATGTATTGAGCTGGACAAAAATTGCAACCCTACTGGTTGTGGATCTTGCCCTATACTGCAACCTGTCTAAAAATTGGAGATTGTCACTACCCCACCCGACATGTTTCGCCGCGATGCAGCTTCGTCAGGGGAGTTGGGGCAATAGCGTGACACGATCTGTTTCGCCTGCCTAAATAAACTATCTATCCCCTCCCAAACTATGGGTTCCACCAATCGAGTTGTATTGCTGCGTTTGACATGTGTATTAGCCCATCCTGTGGGTTTCACCAGGATTAACTTGTTTGGTTGGATAATTGATTGTTGCTTTATATATTCAGATTCAATAATATTGCTATTGTGCCCTCTTTTCCTATATTTAGCTATTATTTGCAATGTGTGTCCCCTTTGTGGGTTTTTTGGTATTATGTCGGGTGGGGTAGTGACAATTTTTAGACAGGTTGCAGTATAGGGCAAGATCCACAACCAGTAGGGTCGCAATTTTTGTCTAGCTCAATACATATTGTGTAAATATTCGGAGGCTAATTGCCTGATCTCCCAGTGTGTGAGATGTGTGAATGAATGATGGATGTCTGTCGCATAGGGATATAGGAATACATCGTATCTACTGCAACCTGTCTAAAAATTGGAGATTGTCACTACCCCACCCGACATAATACCAAAAAACCCACAAAGGGGACACACATTGCAAATAATAGCTAAATATAGGAAAAGAGGGCACAATAGCAATATTATTGAATCTGAATATACAAAGCAACAATCAATTATCCAACCAAACAAGTTAATCCTGGTGAAACCCACAGGATGGGCTAATACACATGTCAATCGCAGCAATACAACTCGATTGGTGGAACCCATAGTTTGGGAGGGGATAGATAGTTTATTTAGGCAGGCGAAACAGATCGTGTCACGCTATGGACCCAACTCCCCTGACGAAGCCGCATCGCGGCGAAACATGTCGGGTGGGGTAGTGATAATCTCCAATTTTTAGACAGGTTGCAGTATAGGGCAAGATCCACAACCAGTAGGGTTGCAATTTTTGTCCAGCTCAATACATATTGTGTAAATGTTCGGAGGCTAACTGCCTGATCTCCCAGCGAGTGAGATGTGTGAATGAATGATGGATGTCTGTCGCATAGGGATATAGGAATACATCGTATCTATTTACAATAGAAACTCCTATACTTAGGACCTATAGGGACACCAAACAATTCACCATTGAAAACACACCTGGCAACCTGCGGTGATACATGGCCACAGAGTATCCATGAGGTTGGCCACCTCTAAGTAGAGTGCAGAGCGAGCGACGGCGCCCCAGAAAAGACATAAAGTAACTGACTTAGCCCGAAACTGCAACCTGATATTTTTTAATGACCTTGTAGTATTGGTTTCTCTAAGTATTTTCGTTTTAAAAGTAAATAATAAAGGTTAAAGTTTTAACATATAGATAGGAACCCTAAAGGGAGTTTTTGGTCAGGTGACCGTGGTTGGATTTTTGTTACAATCTCCCGAGGGCCCTATAGGGACAAAAATCTGGTTCTTAAAATTACAGCTGGATCAGAGAACCGTGTGGCTGAATCCCAATCTGGTGCTCTGGCAGCAGCGGCAGCTAGAGATGAGCACTTCCATTGTGGAAGCGCTCATCTCCCTACATTTTAAATGAAGTTAAAGAGTAACTAAACCTTTCTCTAAACTTTGAATATGTGCTCCCTAATGCCATAAAAAAACTTAAAGGGGTTATCCATTATAATAAACTGTCCCCCCATGTGCCGGGCCCCTCACAGTGAATATACTTCCATGGGTCCCCGCACCATGCGCCGCTCCTGGTCCCCGCACCGCCGCGGCTGCTGCTTCTCCCCGTGCGCCGATGAAAACATCCGGTGTCAGGGGTGGGGGGTTGTTGTGGGAACCTCCCTAGCGGGTGACGCTAGGGAGGCTCGTCTCCATCTGCCATTGGCTGCTCCCCCCGACACCGGATGTTTTCATCGGCGCACGGGGAGAAGCAGCAGCGGCGGTGCGGAAACCAGGGGCAGCACAGGGAGTGGGGACCCAGGTAAGTATATTCTCTGTGAGGGACCCGACACATGGGGGGACAGTTTATGATATTGGATAACCCCTTTAATAAAGCGGCACACAGAGAACAGAGTTTTAAGCGCACCAGTGAATGGTGCGCTTTAGTTAGGAAAAAGAGTAGTAAAAAAAGAAAATTCATTAATAAAGTATGTTAGAGTTAGTTTTCAGGGAAGGAACTGCGCATGTACGAGCTCGCAGATCGCGAGATTACGGCGATCTGACTTCGTGAGCAAGGAGGGGATTCGGAGGACGCAGGCGGTGCTGGGCCCCTTCACAGGGGGGTGTGGCTGGGCTCCAGAACGGTTAGTGCAGCCCCTAGGACTCCTAACCAGGCTCATTTACATATATATAAAATCATTTTTTACACTCAATAAAACCACTCAGAGATATGGGACAGGTATATTGCGGACATGCTAGCGGCGATCTAGCGTGCATGTACGCATCTCTATAGGGTAAAAAGAGGTGACAGAGTCCCTTTAAGCACATTCTGACATCAGATATTTCCAGAGGTTTTAATGAGATTACTCCATAGAAAATACTAATGTATTCAAAGTTGACATATGATGAACTGATAAAGAACACTTCAGGACTTATTTTACTGTTTGCCAACTCCAAGATGACCTTGGGAGAAGTCAGTCTATCAGATAGTGGTCTAGCTAGACATGAACTAATATTGACAGATACAGTATGAGTCACAAGAAATTTTAACTGTTGGTAAGATTATGTAACGAGTAATCGCACTAGTGTAATTCAACCGATTTCCACATTGGTGAACCCATAGGAATGTAGTTGACTATTACATAACATTATGTCCTGTATTAGAAATATTACTTTAGATATTGGCGAGTAGTGCAGCGAGGACAGGAGCTGGTGTTCAGCCTCATTTGGAAGGATTCACAAACAGCAAATAATTTTTTGCATAAAATCAGTTCGATTTGTGTTTTCTCCAATAACCACGTGGATTTCTGCCCGTTCCAGTAGGCCCCTACATACAAAGTGGTAGGCAATTAAGAGTGCCGTATTTGTGTGAGGGGAGGCGGGGCGTTCACTATTTAAACCTGGCCCTCCTCCCCCCACTTGTCGGTTCGAACGATTTCGAATCGGCTTGTGGGTTGGTGCCAGAGAAGGGCGTGCGTCACTGGAGGATCGGGGGATCGGCTGCGTCGGGCTCGTCGCTACGGTGATTAGGTAGGCAGGGTGACTTGCACACCCGTCTCGCTATGTATAACATGTGGGGCTGCCGAGCGTGCCGCCGGTCCCCAGCTGCGCTGGAGACTGCCCGCACTCCTGATCGCTTCCGGCACCCCGAGACAGGCACCCCGATCCGCTCCAGGCCCTGCGCTAAGCACCCCCGCTCCCACATGCAGCGTCCCCCAGGCGGGCACCCCTCACCTGTGGCTCAGCAGCGACGGGTCCCGACGTCCGCTCGCATACCCTGAGCATCGGTCACGCCGGCCGTCGGCTCCACGACGCAGCGTTATATATCACTCACTCCCTTATCAGAACATAAACATTCGTTCCACCGTAGAGGAAAACGCCGTCCGCTCACACAGGGATCTATTCATTAGCTGCAATCAGTAAGCGGAGGTCCAGCTGCAGGATCAGGGGGCGGAAGCCGAAACCTATAGGCGATTAATACGCCGCGGCTTTCCCTGTACAAATAGTCGATAGCGGTGGGCACGGGATGCAATGTTCCACATGGCGGAGCGCAAATCCCTCACAGCCGATCCTGATGCACGTTCTCCTGGTAATTACAATTAGCGAGGCAGTGAAGGTGGACATGCTTATGTGACTTTCAGTCAAGGCTAGGAATCCGCTGCAGAATAAACTCGTCTTCTTTACTGCGCCAAACTCAGGCAAGACGAGATAAGCAGATACTCAGACATGTGCACTGTATAACAAGTTAGGATTTCAATGGTTAATTCTAACCTAGAAGGGAATCACTGGCTTGCTGCGCTCCAGCAGGTCCTGACTGATAGAGGGCGACACCTACAGGCCCATACTGGTACTGCAGTCCTGGTGCAGGGCTCCTCTGCTCAGGCACAGTGGCTAGGTACTAAGGCAGGAGTATAAAAAAAAAAAAAAAAAAAAAAAAAAAATTTAAATAAATTTGGAATATGTTCAAGGATCAAATATAAAGAGGGCTTCAAGGAGGGGGGCTGGCCACGTCACTTTGCGCACGCAGCCGGGCCGCCCGTAAGCCCATACGGTCAGTCAGGGGGTTGGTTCGGGCGCAGTCACAATAATCCGGTGGTTAGCTAGGGAGCGGTGGCATGAGTGAAGGGTCGCCCAGCCGGCGTGCGCTCACTCACACGTCTGTCCTTGGTTATTCAGGTCCACAGGTGGTGGGCTAACTTACGATACTGTGGGGTTCGTGGCTGTCATGGCCGCCAGGTGAGTCAGGGGTGGTGCATGCGGGGGCCAACCCCCTCTTTTCTCCTGCATAGGCTTGGGGGACGGGGGATGGTGGACTATTATGTCCAGGCCTCTGGCGCATCTCTTACAGGGTGGCGCCTACAGTCGTGGCCTTTGGTGGGGGTTAAAAAAAATAAATAAAATTATTTATATATATATATATAATGGTATAGATAGGAATGTTGCTTTGCCAGGTCTGTCACGACTACAGACTCCTTATAAAGCCCTGCCACGACTGCAGGCATCAGTCTGTCACGACTACAGACCCGCTCTAAAGCCCTGCCACGACTGCAGGCAACAGTCTGTCACGACTACAGACCCGTTATAAAGCCCTGCCACGACTGCAGGCATCAGTCTGTCACGACTACAGACTCGTTATAAAGTCCTGCCACGACTGCAGGCATCAGTCTGTCACGACTACAGACCCGCTCTAAAGCCCTGCCACGACTGCAGGCAACAGTCTGTCACGACTACAGACCCGTTATAAAGCCCTGCCACGACTGCAGGCATCAGTCTGTCACGACTACAGACTCGTTATAAAGTCCTGCCACGACTGCAGGCATCAGTCTGTCACGACTACAGACCCGTTATAAAGCCCTGCCACGACTGCAGGCATCAGTCTGTCACGACTACAGACTCGTTATAAAGTCCTGCCACGACTGCAGGCATCAGTCTGTCACGACTACAGACCCGCTCTAAAGCCCTGCCACGACTGCAGGCACAAATCCGTTACGACTACAGACTCATTATTAAGACCAGCCACGACTGTAGGCATTAGTCTCATGTCAACAGACTCATGAGGTAATACTACCACATCTACAGGCGATGGTCCGTTACCGCTACTCTCGATGTAGGGTCCCCTCACGACTACAGGGGGTAGTCGGTCACATCCACAGACTCGGTCGCACTCCCGTTAACTACAGGCACTGGGTGGGCATCTACGGGTAGTTGCGTCACGACTACGCACGTGGGTCAGCCACGGCCTGGGAGGTCAGCCTTCACGGTCACAGGTAGGTCCAGTTAGGCTTCAGTCTCCCAGCGGGTTCCAGTCACAATAACCAGCCCCTAGGTGAGGGGGGGCACTCCCGCACCGGCACACAATGCCAGGGAGCTGTGCGGCTCCTCACGCGGCACACTCTTCAAACCAGCGGGGGCCGGGGCCCACGGTAAAGGAAGGGCTCCCTCTGATCCGGTGCACATTGCCAGGGAGTGGCGCTGCTCCCCACGTGGTACGAGTGTCCAGCCGGCGGTGGGTCGGCCCTAGCTGAGGAGGGGGGCTCCCCCGCACTGGTGCATTCTGCCAGGGAGCAGCGTGAGCTCCCCACGCGGCTGGGGGGTAAGGCTCCTCATCTTCAATAAAGTCTGGCACGGGCCGCCGTGCTGTTAGGTAGGCAGGGATCAGGGGAAGGAGTACTAGGCTCGGTCAGGGGGAGCAGATCATAGGCGGTGGCTGGCTTCCTGCTGCCGGCCGTACATAAGGTTCCAAGGGGGTTATTTAGGCACAAGATGTTAGTTAGTCCGTGCAGGTGATCTGCGTTATACCATGCTCTTCATGCTCGTACTCAGAGCTGTGCCCATACGGGAGCTGCTTAAGTGGTTGATAGTCAAAAAATAAATAAATAAATAAATAAAAAATAAAAAAAATACATTTTTGAGTCTCTCACGCATGGCTTCTCCGTGTTAGTTTTACACATACGGATCTGCCATTAGAATCTCTCACGCATGGCTTCTCCGTTTTAGGTTTACACATACGGATCTGCCATTAGAATCTCTCACGCATGGCTTCTCCGTTTTAGGTTACACATATGACTCCGCCATTAGAGTCTCTCACGCATGGCTTCTCCGTGTGAGTTTTACACATACGACTCCGCCATTAGTCTCTCACGCCTGGCTTCTCCGTTTTAGGTTGGCACATATGACTCCGCCATTAGAGTCTCTCACGCATGGCTTCTCCGTTTTAGGTTTACACATATGACTCCGCCATTAGAGTCTCTCACGCCTGGCTTCTCCGTTTTAGGTTTACACATATGACTCCGCCATTAGAGTCTCTCACGCATGGCTTCTCCGTTTTAGGTTACACATATGACTCCGCCATTAGAGTCTCGCACGCATGGCTTCTCCGTTTTAGTTTTACACATATGACTCCGCCATTAGAGTCCCTCACGCAGAGCTTCTCCGTTTTAGTTTTACACATATGACTCCGCCATTAGAGTTTCTCACGCATGGCTTCTCCGTTTTAGGTTACACATATGACTCCGCCAATAGTCTCTCACGCATGGCTTCTCCGTTTAGGTTCACACATATGTCTCCGCCATTAGAGTCTCACGCATGGCTTCCCCGTTTTAGGTTACACATATGACTCCGCCATTAGAGTCTCTCACGCATGGCTTCTCCGTTTTAGGTTTACACATATGACTCCGCCATTAGAGTCTCTCACGCCTGGCTTCTCCGTTTTAGGTTGGCACATATGACTCCGCCATTAGAATCTCTCACGCATGGCTACTCCGTTTTAGGTTTACACATATGACTCCGCCATTAGAGTCTCTCACGCATGGCTTCTCCGTTTTAGGTTACACATATGACTCCGCCATTAGAGTCTCGCACGCATGGCTTCTCCGTTTTAGGTTACACATATGACTCCGCCATTAGAGTCCCTCACGCAGAGCTTCTCCGTTTTAGTTTTACACATATGACTCCGCCATTAGTCTCTCACGCATGGCTCCATTAGTCTCTCGCGCATGGCTTCTCCGCTTTAGGTTTACACACAGGACTCCGCCATTAGAGTCTCTCACGCATGGAGGTAAAAAATAAATAAAATAATAATAATAATTCCTCACCAGGCCCAGCTGCGCTGGGACTAGTCTCCCATCTCACCATAGCTAAGAGACTGATGGCCAATTCCTTGGCCAGTAACACTCTGAGGGCTTACAAGACAGCTTGGCGCCTGTTTCAGAGATATGAGAACACCTACCCGGCTGCTGGCCGGGGACCTATCACTCACCTATTGGGCTTTGTCGGGGTTTTTGCCACTCTCAATTAAACCTGTCCTATAGCATTGTTAACTATACATGGCAGGTATTCAGCACCATTGGTACAGGCTACATCCGGACCTACCGTCACTCTTCTCCGCCCACCCGATCAAAGCGGCGTTGAAGGGTTTGCGCAAGATGTCTGTTGTGAAACGACATGGGCGTCAGCCATTTACCGGTAGCTTGTTCAGGCCGTGACAGGCAAACTGCAGGGGCAAACCGTTCGGGCCGCAGGTTAGCGCTCTGGTAGAAACAGCCTTGTACCTGGCTTTCCATGGATTCCTCAGGTCAGGCGAGCTCATGGGCACCAATACGCTGGCTGGGTGCTTGCGGAAAGGTCAGCTCATCCGGCGCGGGTCCATCTATGTCCTCACCTTGGCCTCGTCCAAGACGTCACGGCCGGGGCAATCAGTGGCGGTCAGATACTTTCCCACGGACAGCAGATGGTGTCCGGGCAGGCCTTGAAGGCTTGGCTGCGTAGTATTTAGTCCAAGCGGCATGTTCTCCCGTACTCGAACTAGGCAATGCCCGGCTAACCACCGCGGCCTTTCTTACGTACATTCAGGTTAGTTGACAGGTTCAGGGGTCGGTCCTCGCTGGATCACAGGACATTCCTTCCGCATGGGCACGGCAGCAGCGGCGTCCATGCATAAGGTGCCAGTACATGTCATCAAACATTTGGGTCGTCGCAGTTCCACGTGTTCCATGCGTAATATCCCGGATCCTTATACGAAATATCATTGGCTTTCGAGTTTTGGTCTGTAGTTTCTGTTATCTAGTTTTCAAACTCCTATGCATGGTTCTTTTGGCCCCTTTAGGCTACCCTTCGATAAGCAGTTCCGGCATAACTCTGCTGCTTCTAGGTTGGGGGGGTGGAGTATAGGCTTAGGTAGGGTACCCTCTCAGCATGAGCCGATCCGAGCACAAGTGGTAGGCAATTAAGAGTGCCGTATTTGTGTGAGGGGAGGCGGGGCGTTCACTATTTAAACCTGGCCCTCCTCCCCCCACTTGTCGGTTCGAACGATTTCAACCCACCCAGGAGCCCTCCCTTCTTTCAGGTCTCATCATTGGGGTAGCCCCCTTTAGGCTACCCTTCGATAAGCAGTTCCGGCATAACTCTGCTGCTTCTAGGTTGGGGGGGTGGAGTATAGGCTTAGGTAGGGTACCCTCTCAGCATGAGCCGATCCGAGCACAATTGTGTCTGGTGTTTTTTGTTCACTCAAAGAAACATCTTGGAAATCTTTTTTTTTTTTTTTTTTTTTTTTATATCGCATGGAGTTTTAGGCTACAATCACACGAATGTTTGCGGACCGGACATGTCGCCGCTATCATAGAAAATGCCTATTCTTGTCCGCTATGGCGGACAAGAATAGGACATGTTCCATTTTTTTGCGGGGCTGCGGCACAGAGCAACGGATGCGGACAGCACACGGTGTGCTGTCTGCATCGTTTGAGGCCCCATAGAAATGAATGGGTCCGCACCCGTTCCACAGAATTGCGGAAGGGATACGGACTCATTCATATGTTTGTGTGAACATAGCCTTAATGCTCATTCACACGAACGTAAGGGCTCTGTGCCCGTGCTGTGGGCCGCATACAGCAGTCCCGCAATACACGGGTCATCAGCCGTGTGCATTCCGCATCCCGGATGTGGACCCATTCACTTGAATGGGTCCGCAAATCCAGAGAATGCGGTGCGGAACTGAACCCCACGGAAGCACTACGGAGTGCCTTCGTGGGGTTCCTTTCCGTGCCTCCGCATCGCAAAAAGATAGAACTTGTTCTATCTTTTTGGGGAACGGACGGATCGCGAACCCCATTCAAGTTAATGGGTCAGCGATCCACATGCGGCTAGCACGCGGTCGGTACCCGTGCATTGCGGACCGCAATTTGCGGTCTACAGCACGGGCACAGAGCCCTTACGTTCGTGTGAACAAGCCCTTAGGCCTCATGCACACGACCGTATTTTGTTTCCGTGTCCGATCCGTTTTTTTTGCGGATAGGATGCGGACCCATTCATTTCAATGGGTCCGCAAAAAACGCGGAAAGCACACCGTGTGCTGTCCGCATCAGTATGTCCGTTCCGTTGCTCCGCAAAAAAAATAGTGCATGTCCTATTTTTTTCTACCGTAGTTTGCGGACAAGGATAGGCATTATTACAATGGATCCGCAAAAAAAACGGATGCCATACGGGACGTCATCCTTTTTTTGCAGATCCGCAATCTGCTGACCGCAAAACACCTCAAATTGCAGATCCGCAAAAAAAAACGGATGACGTCCCGTATGGCATCCATTTTTTTTGCAGATCCTTTTTTTTGCGGATCCATTGTAATAATGCCTATCCTTGTCCGCAAACTAGAAAAAAATAGGACATGCACTATTTTTTTTTGCGGAGCAACGGAACGGACATACTGATGCGGACAGCACAAGGTGTGCTGTCCGCGTTTTTTTGCGGACCCATTGAAATGAATGGGTCCGCATCCTATCTGCAAAAAAAATGGATCGGACACGGAAACAAAATACGGTCGTGTGAATGAGGCCTTATACTGTTTTTTTAGCAGCATTTTTTTTCCAAGCAACTGTGTGAACCACGTTTTTTTCTGGTGGTTTTTCCTATACAGAAGATATCAAAACACCAGAAATTGGCAAAGGTTTTCATAATCTGTGTGTTTGTTATAAGCCAGAGTGTAAAAAAATGCTATGGTCACCATCTTGAACCAGCAAACTCAGAAACTGCTATCAGTCTTCTTTAACCACTGAGGTTGGTAGAAAACTAAAGCTGCCCCTTGGTTCTTCACCAGAGCTCACTGCAAGGCAGCATGTACTTGGCAGCCAGGTACTGCAAAGTAAGGTAGTAGAAAACTGGAGCAAGCTTGCTAGAAAAAGTCCTACCAGAATTACCGTGGTGAAAAGAGAAGTAGACAAGCAGGGTCTGAGCCAGGAGAGAAGGATGCACTAGCTGTCAGAATACCAGGAGAATCTGAAGATTCCAGTTCAGAAGAGGAATAATTAATGCAGAAAACAAGCCATGGTTGTTGCACAGAGGGTAAATGAGTAGGGTCTAGAGCTAAGGTACGAAGCAAAAAAGTGCAAACTGAGCTAGGACACATAAACAGTACCAGAATTAAATACTCCACATAACTTTGGGATTGGACGCTAAATCAGGAACCCAATTGGCTCGGCTTCCAGCCTTCCTGATAGGTTGACCAGTTGGAGCTTGACTGATCAGCATGGCAACCCTCCCAGAACATCTCAGCACAGAATTATGGCTCGGTAAACTCCTGCTACAGAGGCCTAAAAAACACCACCTAGTTAAAGGGGTTGTCCAGGCTTTTAGCAATGATATCTTATCCTCAGGATAGGTCATCAGATCGGCGGGGGTCCGACACCCGGCACCCCAGCTGAACAGATGTATGAGGAGAGGTGCAGTCTCTCATCTCTCTTCCTATTCACCCCAAAGACCATAGACAGCAGCAGTGGACTGTGTGCCATCTCCTCATACAGTTGATTGGCGGGGTTGCCGGCTGTCAGACTCCCACAGATCTGATATTGATGACCTATCCTGAGCAAAGTTCATCAATAGTAAAAGCCCAGACAACTTTTTTAACAAAAAATGCCAGTAGTGGAAAAATGCCTCTGTGTCCTACATTTCATATTTCCCATAAACTCATCTGCAGCTGGCGTTTTTTAACATAGAAACCTAGAATGTGTCGGCAGATAAGAACCATTTGGCCCATCTAGTCTGCCCAATATACTAAATACTAGAAATGGGACGGGGGATTCGTCGAATCCACGAATCCCTCGAATCTTGCTGGATTCGTGGGATTCGTGGACTCGAATCCCGACGTAATTTGCCTGAAACGAATCCGACGAATCCGGTGGGAGGGACTGGGAGGCGGAGCTGGGGGCCGGTGCATTCACTGTGCTCCGGCCCCTCCGCTCCAGTATTTATAAAATGTGTAATTCTGATTAATAATCATGCTGCCCCCTCTGTCTGTAGTATAACATTCAATGAATCTTACTTACAGGGCTACTGCTATCGTAATGCAGGCCGGCCGGGCAGACGAGCGGCAGCGTCACTGACTGACGTCACCTGCTTGCGCCGCCTGCTTTATGAATGAAGCAGGTGGCGCAAGCAGGTGACGTCAGTCAGTGACGCTGCCGCTCGTCTGCCCGGCCGGCCTGCATTACGATAGCAGTAGCCCTGTAAGTAAGATTCATTGAATGTTATACTACAGACAGAGGGGGCAGCATGATTATTAATCAGAATTACACATTTTATAACTACTGGAGCGGCAATGGGGGGGTCTGTGGATGACACTGTTAAGGGGTGGGGGGTGGGTCTGTGGATGGCACTGTTATGGGGTGGGCTGGGTCTGTGGATGGCACTGTTATGGGGTGGGGGGCTCTGTGGATGGCACTGTTATGGGGTGGGGGGCTCTGTGGATGGCACTGATATGGGGTGGGGGGCTCTGTGGATGGCACTGTTATGGGGTGGGGGGTGGGTCTGTGGATGGCACTGTTATGGGGTGGGCTGGGTCTGTGGATGGCACTGTTATGGGGTGGGGGGCTCTGTGGATGGCACTGTTATGGGGTGGGGGGCTCTGTGGATGGCACTGTTATGGGGTGGGGGGCTCTGTGGATGGCACTGTTATGGGGTGGGGGGGCTCTGTGGATGGCACTGTTATGGGGTGGGGGGCTCTGTGGATGGCACTGTTATGGGGTGGGGGGCTCTGTGGATGGCACTGTTATGGGGTGGGGGGCTCTGTGGATGGCACTGTTATGGGGTGGGGGGCTCTGTGGACGGCACTGTTATGGGGTGGGGGGCTCTATGGATGGCACTGTTATGGGGTGGGGGGCTCTGTGGATGGCACTGTTATGGGGTGGGGAGCTCTGTGGATGGCACTGTTATGGGGTGGGGGGCTCTGTGGATGGCACTGTTATGGGGTGGGGGGCTCTGTGGATGGCACTGTTATGGGGTGGGGGCTCTGTGGATGGCACTGTTATGGGGTGGGGGGCTCTGTGGATGGCACTGTTATGGGGTGGGGGGCTCTGTGGATGGCACTGTTATGGGGTGGGGGGCTCTGTGGATGGCACTGTTATGGGGTGGGGGGCTCTGTGGATGGCACTGTTATGGGGTGGGGGGCTCTGTGGATGGCACTGTTATGGGGTGGGGGGCTCTGTGGATGGCACTGTTATGGGGTGGGGGGCTCTGTGGATGGCACTGTTATGGGGTGGGGGGCTCTGTGGATGGCACTGTTATGGGGTGGGGGGCTCTGTGGATGGCACTGTTATGGGGGGGGGGGCTCTGTGGATGGCACTGTTATGGGGTCTGGCAGAGGCGTAGGTAGAAATGACTGGGCCCCATAGCAAAAAAATGTATGGGCCCCTCCTCCCGGATCTCCCACCCCCACATAGCTATCGGACCTCCCTAGATCCCCCTAAGTGTCATCCACAGATCCCCCCTCAGTGTCATCCACAGATCCCGCCCTCAATGTCCTCCACAGATATCCCCCTCAGTGTCCTCCACAGATATCCCCCTCAGTGTCATCCACAGATATCCCCCTCAGTGTCATCCACAGATATCCCCCTCAGTGTCATCCACAGATATCCCCCTCAATGTAATCCACAGATATCCCCCTCAGTGTCATCCACAGATATCCCCCTCAGTGTCATCCACAGATATCCCCCTCAGTGTCATCCACAGATATCCCCCTCAGTGTCATCCACATTATCCCCCACAGTGTCATCCACAGATATCCCCCTCAGTGTCATCCACAGATATCCCCCTCAGTGTCATCCACAGATATCCCCCTCAGTGTCATCCACAGATATCCCCCTCAGTGTCATCCACAGATATCCCACTCAGTGTCATCCACAGATATCCCACTCAGTGTCATCCACAGATATCCCCCTCAGTGTCATCCACAGATATCCCCCTCAGTGTCATCCACAGATCCCCCCCTCAGTGTCACCCACAGATCCCCCCCTCAGTGTCATCCAAAGATCCCCCCCCTCAGTGTCATCCACAGATTCCCCCCCCCCTCAGTGTCATCCACAGATCCCCCCCTCAGTGTCATCCACAGATATCCCCATCAGTGTCCTCCACAGATATCCCCCTCAGTGTCATCCACAGATCTCCTCCCCACCCAGAGCCGCTTCCTAGCTAATTTATTCACTGCACTTGCCTCTGTATAATTGAAGAGAAGCGCCGTAATCTCGCACAGGCGCACTGGCAGAGGCCAGGAAGACGGTGCATGCGCACTTCGATGCCTCTGCCAGTGCGCCTGTGCGAGATTACGGCGCTTCTCTTCAATTTCACAGAGGCAAGTGCAGTGAATAAATTAGCTAGCAGCCGGCACTGGGCGGGGAGATTGCAGGCACAGGCAGCATTGCTTTGCTGCCTGTGCCGTTCGCAGCGCGCCCTGCGCTGATAAAGTCCTGTTACTGCGCGGGTCGCATGACACGGCTTCGCGGGTCGCATTTGGCCCGTAGGCATCACTGTTATATATGATTGAAAGTCTGTCACACGTACAGTAGCGTATGATTTGGAAGTGTATGCGCAAACAAATTTAAAAAGGTATTTGGGATGTGGAAACGTCACACAGGAGATATCCCACAGATAATGTCAATGCTGTCACCAGCAGCTAATGAAAAATTACAGGGAATGTCACAGGTATTTGGGATGATGAAACGTTATACAGGAGAGGTACCACCGGTAATGTCACTGTCCGCGGTGTCTACGCAAAAAAGTATACTGTATGTCACAGATTTTTTAAGCGCACACATAATACTGCAGATGTGGCGCTGGTAATGTCACTGTCAGAAGCGGACACCGTCTATTGAGAAAGTACACTGTATGTCACAGATACATTTTTTAAGCGCACACGTTACACTGCAGATGTGGCGCTGGTAATGTCACTGTCAGAAGCGGACACCATCTATTGAGAAAGTACACTGCATGTCACAGATACATTTTTTAGGCGCACACGTTACACTGCAGATGTGGCGCTGGTAATGTCACTGTCCGCAGCAGACACCGTCTACGGAAAAAGTACACTGTGTGTCACAGCTATTTTTTTCATGCGCACATTTTACACAGGAGATGTGGCACAGCTAATGTCACTGTCCGCAGCGTACACCGTCTACGGAAAAAGTACACTGGATGTCACAGATTTTTTGGGGATGAGCACACTTTACACTGGAGATGTGGCGCAGCTTATGTCGCTGTCTGCAGCGGCCTAACTATTGTACGCTATTTAGCGCAAGATGCGCTAAAAATAGATATTGCTGCCACACACAATAGTCCTTAGAAGGACTTTTGGATCTGTAAAGTTTTAGCCAGTGGCGTACATAGAGAAGTAAGGGCCCCATAGCAAGGATCAAACCAGGCCCCCCACACAGGACAGAAGAATTTCTGCGTAAACCCTTTTCAATGACCCTTGGGCCATTTTTCCACTGTCTCAATTGCTAAAAGATGTTCCTTTAGAGGGTAGAGTCCTGACCAAGTTATCCCCCCCAGTAGAAGAGGAGATAATCCCAACTAAGACTGGGCCCCCTTTTGCCCTGGGCCCCATAGCAGTCGCATGGTCTGCCGCTATGGTAGTTACACCCCTGGGGTGGGGGGCTCTGTGGATGGCATTGTTATGGGGTGGGGGGCTCTGTGGATGGCACTGTTATGGGGTGGGGGGCTCTGTGGATGGCACTGTTATGGGGTGAGGGGCTCTGTGGATGGCACTGTTATAGGGTGAGGGGCTCTGTGGATGGCACTGTTATGGGGTGGGGGGCTCTGTGGATGGCACTGTTATGGGGTGGGGGGGTCTGTGGATGGCACTGTTATGGGGTGGGGGGTCTGTGGATGGCACTGTTATGGGGTGGGGGGGTCTGTGGATGGCACTGTTATAGGATGGGGGGATCTGTGAATGCCAGGGGGAGAGGTGAGAGGCACTATGATACTACTGGCACATTGGGGGGAGGCACTATGATACGGGCACATTATGGGGGGAGGAGGCACTATGATACGGGCACATTATGGGGGGAGGTGGCACTATGATACGGGCACATTATGGGGGGAGGTGGCACTATGATACGTGCACATGGGGGGAGGAGAGAGGCACTCCGCACTTGATACTGGCACATGATTAGGGGGGCATCTATGGGGACACTTACTGGCACATTATTGGGTGGCACTGTGGGGCCACTTCTTATTGCCACATTATTGGGGGGCACTATGGGGGCATCTACTGAGGCCACAAAGAAGGGGTATTTTGTATGGGGGGCTCTGTGTGGTACTAGTATTATCAGGGGTATTATCTGTTTCTGCAGTATAGTATTGGGAAGCACAGCGACACAGTATTGGGGGTGTTAGGATGATTTGTCCAGAAGATGGGAGGATGATGGAAAAGTAGTAAAATAAGATTTTTTTTTTTTGTCAAGCTGTAGAGACGAAAAATGGCTGAAAAATGGTGGTCTGGTATGAAGGTCTGAAAGGAGAAGATGAGGAAAGAGAACATCTACAAGAGACGTCACTGGATGTAAGAGGTATGTGGCTGTATTACCCTGTATGTTCTGTAGTGATAGGAGCAGGGGTCATTGCGGTCATATAGGGTGCGACTGTGACTGGGAGGTGGAGGTTCAGACAAACTGACGCAGTCTGACTTTGTTTCTTACACCATGCATTCACACAATTATGTACAGGATTCGTAGGATTCGAGATTCGAAAGATTCGATATATTCGAGAACCTTTTCGGATTCGAATTCGAAAGAAATTGGATTCGTCCCACCTCTACTAAATACTATGGATAGCCCCTGGCCCTATCTTATATGAAGGATGGCCTTATGCCTATCCCATGCATGCTTAAACTCCTCCACTGTATTTGCAGCTACCACTTCTGCAGGAAGGCTATTCCATGCATCCACTACTCTCTCAGTAAAGTAATACTTCCTGATATTACTTTTAAACCTTTGCCCCTCTAATTTAATACTATGTCCTCTTGCAGAAGTTTTTCTTTTAAATATTCTCTCCTCTTTTACCTTGTTGATTCCCTTTATGTATTTAAAGTTTCTATCATATCCCCTCTGTCTCGTCTTTCTTCCAAGCTATACATGTTAAGGTCCTTTATTCTTTCCTGGTAAGTTGTATCCTGCAATCCATGTACTAGTTTAGTAGCTCTTCTCTGAACTCTCTCCAAAGTATTAATATCCTTCTGAAGATATGGTCTCCAGTACTGCCCACAATACTCCAAATGAGGTCTCACTAGTGCTCTGTAGAGCGGCATGAGCACCTCCCTCTTTCTACTGGTAATTCCTCTCCCTATACACCCAAGCATTCTGCTACCATTTCCTGCTGCTCTATGACATTGTCTGCCTACCTTTAAGTCTTCTGAAATAATGACCCCTAAATCCCTTTCCTCAGATACTGAGGTTAGGACTGTATCACTGATTTTATATTCTGCTCTTGGGTTTTTACGCCCCAGGTGCATTATCTTGCACTTATCAACATTACATTTTAGTTGCCAGATTTTTGACCATTCCTCTAGTTTTCCTAAATCCTTTTCCATTTGGTGTATCCCACCAGGAACATCAACCCTGTTACAAATCTTTGTGTCATCAGCAAAAAGACACACCTTACCATCGAGGCCTTCTGCAATTTCGCTGATAAAGATATTAAACAATATGGGTCCCAGAACAGATCCCTGAGGTACCCCACTGGTAACAAGACCATGGTCTGAATATACTCCATTGACTACAACCCTCTGTTGTCTGTCCCTCAGCCACTGCCTAATCCATTCAACAATATGGGAGTCCAAGCCCAAAGACTGCAATTTATTGATAAGCCTTCTATGTGGGACAGTATCAAAAGCCTTACTAAAGTCTAGATAAGCGATGTCTACTGCACCTCCGCCATCTATTATTTTAGTCACCCAATCAAAAAAATCAATAAGATTAGTTTGACATGATCTCTCTGAAGTAAACCCATGCTGTTTTTCATCTTTCAATCCATGGGATTTTAGATGTTCCCCAATCCTCTCCTTGAGTATGGTTTCCATTAATTTCCCCACTATTGATGTCAGGCTTACTGGCCTATAGTTGCCCGATTCCTCCCTATTACCTTTCTTGTGAATGGGCACATTTGCTAATTTCCAATCTTCTGGGACGACTCCTGTTACCAGTGATTGGTTAAATAAATCTGTTAGTGGTTTTGCTAGTTCACCGCTAAGCTCTTTTTATTAGCTTTGGGTGTATCCCATCAAGCCCCTGTGACTTATTTGTATTAATTTTAGACAGCTGACTTAGAACCTCTTCCTCTGTAAAGACACATGCATCGAAAGTCTTCCTTCCTAACTGAGGTCCTTTTCCTTCATTTTCCTTTGTAAAAACTGAACAGAAGTATTCATTGAGGCAGTCAACTAGTTCTTTATCTTCTTCCATATACCTTCCTTCTTTTGTTTTTTAATTTGGTAATTCCTTGTTTTAGTTTCCTTTTTTTCATTTATGTATCTGAAGACTGTCTTATCGCATTTTTTACTGACTGAGCTAATTTCTCTTCTGCCTTTGCTTTAGAAGCTCTTATAACTTGTTTGGCCTCTCTCTGCCTAATCTTATAAATTTGCCTGTCATCCTCATATTTATTTTTTTATAAGTCGCATAATGGTTTTGCTGCAAAAAAAACACTGTTAAAAAGAAAGTCTCCCTTGGGCCTATATCAGACTTAGGCAATTTGTTTAGTGATTTCCACCCGGATTGTGAGCCAAAACCAAACTGGAGGCGATACACAGAGAAATAAGGTATGAAGAAAAAGAGATTTTGTCCAGCTTGTGGTTGTGGTAATCCAAAGGCTTTTATTCGATAATCAATATAAAATCCAGGTACAAGAATGCAGGTCTACGTGTTTCGGGCACAATTCAATTTTAGCCCTTACTCATGAGTAAGGGCTAAAATTGAATTGTGCCCGAAACATGTAGACCTGCATTCTTGTACCTGGATTTTATATTGATTATCGAATAAAAGCCTTTGGATTACCACAACCACAAGCTGGACAAAATCTCTTTTTCTTCATACTTCCCTATTTCTCCTGATTCGGGTGAAGGAGTTGTTCCGTGCTATAACAGTGGAATCCTCGGCAGGTGAGAGCTGCTCAAACTTTTGATTTTTACAACAGAGATATAAGGTAGAATGGAAAGATTTGCACCTATTCTGTATTTTGACCCATGTCTGGTTTGGGCTTACAATCGCTGAGGACCATTATGCGACTTTTTAAATGCCCTAAATATCGGTGAACGCAATGTTTTTACACCACCCTCAACACTGGGGATTGATGGGGAGGTTGTCAAGGCATGGTTTCGGCAAATTCAGTAACATTTATTTCAGGAAACTGGCATAATGACGATTGAAATCTCCTGTAGTCAGGGGCTGAATGTCACATCTGTGACATGTCCCAGAAGGTCTGAAAGATTATCTATGCATTAGTAATCAGCCTAGTAAACAGCCTCTTTTGGTTTCACTTTGTCTGTGTGTTGCTGGTATGTCCACACCTCCTGTTTAGGTGTGGATCATGTGACCTCTACCACACCCTATTTAGTCTGACTTTTCCCATCACTCCTTGCTTGGGATAGCTTCATTTGGTCTTGGAAGAGCTGGAGTGTGGTTCGTGTTGAAGTCCTGTTCATCCTTCATCCTCTGAAGTTAAGTGTTCCGCTTGTCGTGTTTTGTATTCCCCCCCCCCCCCCGCCCGGTTGTTTACTAGGCCTCAGTGAGACGCTAGTTCCTTCACCAGGGAAGGAACAGGTGGTCTCTGCCCAGTCATTATCTTTAGGGCATCTGAGGGTCATTAGGGTTATCTAGGTTCCCGTGTATGGGTATCTCTACCATCGAGAGGTGCCCATACGGATAGGAGTTAGGGCCAGGAGCAGGGTTTTATAGGTGGTGACCCTTTTCCTTCCCTAGCGGTGAGGCCTAGTGTCTTTCCCCTTCCTTCTTGATTGTCTTTTGGTGTACTCCCCTACTTCATCCTTGACATTATCCCAAGCCTATACCGCCATTTTTTGTTCTGATCTGTGCAGCTATGAATGCTGTGACTGCACTAGTCGAACAGATGCAGAATCTGACTTTGGAGGTAGCAGACCTCCGCGCAACTGTCTTGCAGATTCAGAGTCCACAGGCTGCTGGTTGCGGTGGTGGGTCCCAGGCCTGTCCTGAACCGAAGGTGGCTCTCCCGGACAGGTTTTCCGGGGGTAGTGACAATTTCATCCGGTTCAGGGAGTCATGTAAATTATACTTTAAGCTGCGTCCATACTCTTCTGGGGATGAGTGTCAACGTGTGGGTATGATTATTTCTTTGCTTAAAGAGGACGCCCAATCTTGGGCTTTTTCTCTGCCGACCGGATCACTGTCCCTCCGGTCGGTAGATGAATTCTTCAGAGCCTTGGGTCTCATCTACGATGACCCGGATCGGATCTCTCAGGCCGAGACCAAGTTACGGAGTTTGCGGCAGGGAGATCGTTCCGCGGAGACCTATTGCTCTGAATTTAGGAGATGGGCTACTGATACTGAGTGGAACGATCCTGCTCTCCGCAGCCAATTCTGTCAGGGTCTCTCTGAGAGACTGCAGGACGCGTTGGCCTTTCATGAAAATCCTGTGTCATTGGAGGCAGCTATGTCCCTTGCTGTACGTCTAGATAGACGCCTGAGGGAGAGATCTAGGGGTTTACCAACTACTACCGTAAATTTATCTTGAACTATTCATCGGTGGTTAAACCTTTAACAGACATGACTAGGAAGGGTGCGGATATTTCTGTCTGGTCTGATGCGGCATTACAGGCCTTTTCTGCTGTGAAAGAATGTTTTGCTTCGGCCCCTATTCCGATGCAACCGGACTTGACTCAGCCATTTATTGTTGAGGTTGACGCGTCCGAGGTAGGGGTAGGAGCAATCTTGTCGCAAGGTCCTTCACCTAGTAAATGGCGCCCATGTGCATTTTTCTCTAAAAAACTCTCTACTGCTGAAAGGAATTATGATGTGGGGAATAGGGAATTACTGGCCATTAAGTTGGCGTTCGAGGAATGGTGGCATTGGTTGGAAGGAGCAATTCACCCTATTACAGTAATTACAGATCACAAAAATCAGGCCTACCTGGAGTCGGTTAAGCGACTGAACCCAAGGCAGGCCAGATGGTCATTGTTTTTCACCAGATTTAACTTCATCGTCACTTACCGCCCTGGGGTTAAGAACGTCAAGGCGGATGCTTTGTCGCGTAGCTTTCCTGGGGGGGTGAGTCTAATGACCCTAGTCCCATTTTATCTGAAGGGGTTGTCATATCCGCTCTTTATCCTGATCTTGAGGCCAGGGTGTTGGAGGCACAGGAGGATGCTCCGGACTCTTGTCCTCCGAGGAAGTTGTTTGTTCCCTCCGAATTACATCACAAGGTGTTCGAGAAACATCACTGTACGGTGCTTGCTGGGCACCCTGGGAGCAGATCGACTGTCGATCTCATCTCTTGCAGATTTTGGTGGCCGGGGTTGCGTAAGTGTGTTGAGGACTATGTATCAGCCTGTGGTACCTGTGCACGTGCTAAGGTGACACATACTCGGCCTTCCGGATCTCTGCTTCCATTGCCCATCCCGTCCAGACCTTGGACCCATTTGTCCATGGATTTTATCACGGATTTACCGAATTCTTCGGGAAAAACTGTGATTCTGGTGGTTGTAGATCGTTTTAGTAAAATGGCACACTTTATTGCATTACCTAGCCTACCCAATGCTAAAACTCTTGCACAAGTGTTTGTCGACAACATCGTGAAACTACATGGCATTCCCTCTGATGTGGTGTCCGATAGAGGGACTCAGTTTGTTTCCAGATTCTGGAAAGTGTTCTGTACTCGTCTGGGTGTACAATTGTCCTTCTCTTCGGCTTTTCATCCTCAGTCGAACGGACAGACGGAGCGCACTAATCAGAATCTGGAGACTTACTTGAGATGTTTTGTTTCAGAGAATCAGGAAGAGTGGTCTTCATATTTGTCGTTAGCTGAGTTTGCTATAAATAACCGTAGACAGGAATCCACTGATAAGTCGCCGTTTTTTGGGGCATATGGGTTCCATCCACAGTTTGGTACATTTTCTGGTGCTCAAAATTCCGGCATTCCTGAGGAGGAATGATTTTCCTCTTCTTTGTCTTCTATTTGGCGGAAAATCCAAGATAACCTGAAAAAGATGGGCAACAGGTATAAGCGTGTGGCTGACAGGAGATGTATGAGTGGTACAGACCTGAGAGTGGGTGATTCTGTGTGGTTGTCTACAAGAAACATTAAACTTAAGGTACCTTCTTGGAAGTTGGGACCAAGATTTATTGGTCCATATAAGGTCACTGCCATGTTTAACCCTGTAGCCTTCCGTCTTGAACTTCCTCAGGCATTGAAAATCCATAACGTATTTCATAAATCGTTGCTAAAGAAATGTGTCGAACCTGTTGAGCCGTCCTCCTTGCCTCCCGCTCCTGTCATGGTGGACGGCAATTTAGAATTTCAGATCAGCAGGATTGTGGACTCCCGAGTTCTCCGGAGATCCCTCCAGTATCTCGTTCATTGGAGAGGGTACGGACCAGAGGAGAGGATGTGGGTTCCAGCGAACGATGTTAATGCTAGTCGTCTGGTGAGAGCATTCCACAGAGCTCATCCTGATAAGGTCGGTCCTGGGTGCCCGGAGGTCACCCGTAGAAGGGGAAGTACTGTCACATCTGTGACAGGTCCCAGAAGGTCTGAAAGATTATCTATGCATTAGTAATCTGACAGCCTCTTTTGGTTTACTTTGTCTGTGTGTTGCTGGTATGTCCACACCTCCTGTTTAGGTGTGGATCATGTGACCTCTACCACACCCTATTTAGTCTGACTTTTCCCATCACTCCTTGCTTGGGATAGCTTCATTTGGTCTTGGAAGAGCTGGAGTGTGGTTCGTGTTGAAGTCCTGTTCATCCTTCATCCTCTGAAGTTAAGTGTTCCGCTTGTCGTGTTTTGTTTCCCTTCCCCCCCCCCCCCCCCCCCCCCCGGCTGTTTACTAGGCCTCAGTGAGACGCTAGTTCCTTCACCAGGGAAGGGGAACAGGTGGTCTCTGCCCAGTCATTATCTTTGGGGCATCTGAGGGTCACTAGGGTTATCTAGGTTCCCATGTATGGGTATCTCTACCATCGAGAGGTGCCCATATGGATAGGAGTTAGGGCCAGGAGCAGGGTTTTATAGGTGGTGACCCTTTTCCTTCCCTAGCGGTGAGGCCTAGTGTCTTTCCCCTTCCTTCTTGATTGTCTTTTGGTGTTCTCCCCTACTTCATCCGTGACACTGAAGCGGAGTTCAAGCTAGGCGCATCGACTAGTGAAGGATGCACCTAACCTATGATGAGGAGCAACTTGTCATAAATTAGGTTCTTCAACCGGCAGCGCAGGGGGTATAAAAAGCCAGCGTAAAACGTCGGCCTTTGATAAATGATCCCCACTGTGGTCTGAGCAAAGAGACTATGCTGTGGCTAGTGACTCGCTGACAAGCCTGTAGTGAGTACACTGTGAGTGTGGAAAGAGTCTGCATCACGTTCCTCTCCTCCGTGTAACATATGTCATACAGTGACATTCCTCACCCAGAGAGCGCCATTGTAAAAAAGTATGTGTTTAACACATATATTATCTTACTGGATGCCGTTGTATAGAAAAGTGCAGTGCTTTTACATACTGTTTTTGATGCAGTATACTGCGTGGATTCACCTCCCTTAATCCTGGTCATGTGATGCTTCTCTTCTGAAAATCCATCTTGAGCCAACGTCATGTTTTTTAACCAGCTTTCCGGCCTGGGCTACGGATGGGACATCACTTCTGCTGTGGATGGGGCCAGCACTATCCCTCCCCCTGACACAGGTGCAGATAACGTGGATTCAGGAGTCTTTGCACGTGACAGAGGAAGTGACATCCAAGTAAAAAACCTGCTAAAGGATGTGTAGAAGGCGAAAGCTGGATTATCAGAAAAGGCGGCATCACATGTTCAGGTTCCCAACCTACGCAACATTGGAAAAGTGAAAATAATGCAAACTTTATCCTGTAGGTGTGTTCTGTGTAATTAAGGTGGCTATGCGGGACCCATTAGGTCCTGGAAAACCCCTTTTAACCTTTTTCTACTTTTGATCATTAGTTGATTTATATGCAGCTGTATTGATATCTATTGGACCATCAGCAGATGACACCCAACTATACACTTCATCCCCCGACATCACCCCTGCTGTATTACAGAACACCAGTGCCTGTCTTTCCATCATGTCTAACATCAGTTACTCTCTCTATATGAAACTGAATCTTTAAAAAACTGAACTTTTTGTGTTCTCTCCATCTACTAACCTATCCAAACCTGATATCTCCCTCTCGGTGAGAAACACCACTATTACTCCTAGGCAGCACGCCCGCTGTCTTGGTGTTATGTTTCACACTGATCTTTGCTTCACCCCCTATATTCAATCTCTCACCTACTTATGTCGCCTGCACCTCAAAAACTTCTCTAGAAGGGGGCGTGGCCTGACTGTCGATGGCGCCGGCTGTGTAAAGAGGGAGCTCCATCTGGGGAACATTGATTAAGCGGCTCAAAGTGGCAATTTCGCCTGGTGTCAGTGTCAACTGCTGACTATCTTACAATGCCTCGTGGTAAGGTGGTCAAACGGGGCCCTCCGTCCAAACTTACCGAGTTTTTTGCAAAAAGCCCTCCATTAGCTCCGGACCCGGGAAGCCGATCACCAAGTGAGCAGGCCTCTTCTCCTCCCTCCTCGTGTGATGACCATGCAGAGCTCCTTTCTGAGCCGCCGGAGGGAGAGATATCTGAGTGTGCGCTTATGAAGCAGAACATGCAGTCCATGCTGAATGCCTTCCGCCTCTCCCTATTGGGGGACTTTAAGGCCATGCTGTGTGATTTAAAGCGGAAAATCTCAGACCTGGGAGATCATACTACACATATTGAATCCAAGATGGCGGAGTATGCTACTTCCCACAACGCTCTGATAGATGCTCATTATGAGCTAGAGGAGGATGTCTCCCGTATGAAAAGTAAGCTATATGACCTTGAGGATAGATCGCAGAGAAACAATGTGCGCATCAGATGGATCCCTGAAATCATTCAGGATTCTCAACTCCGGGACTTTTTTGCTGGGTTGTTCTACCGGACTTACCTGAATTGGATCTCCTGGTGGACAGAATCCACAGGGTACCGAAGCCTAAACAACTTAATCCCATGTTGCCGCGTGATACATTGGCAAGGCTTCACTTCTATAAAACCAAAGAGGCCTTTCTTTCCCAACTGCGTCACAAGCCAACTCTTTCAGATGCATACAATGAGCTTGCGGTCTACCTGGATCTATCAGCGGCCACCCTGGCAAAGAGAAGGGAGTTTGCACCTGTCACCCAAGTCCTACGGAGTAAGGCTATACCGTATAAATGGGGTTTTCCGATGAAGTTGATGATCACCAAGGATGGAACTACCTCGACTTGTTTTACCCCGCCTCAAGCAGAGGCTTTGTTGCAAAAATGGCGTGTCCTTCCCGAAGCTTCAGACCCTTTGCAATCAACACGACCGCCAGAGAGGATTGCGCAGGATTCGTCGGTGACCTGACTACAGTCGTCTGAACAGGTTCCTCATGCTGTTCCACCGGGACATTAGTTCGAGTTCTTTTAATGCTCACAGTGTTCCCCACTGTGCGCTTCCCCCAAGTTGTCACTAGTGCCTTCACTAGCCCTGTTTTCTGTTGCGTTTTTTCTTTACTTTGCTTCCTTCTTTTTATCTTCTTTATGGTACATGTCAGTAATTGGTACTCTTGTGATTCCTATGTACTCTCTCTGGCTCAATATCTGCGCACCCACAGGCACTTTATTTTTATAAATGTCTTACATATGTCATAATGGTGTTGAAGATTGCATCTTTGAATGTAAGGGGCTTAAATTCCCCATATAAGAGATCTATGCTATGGAGGGAATTGGCTAAGTCTCGGTGTGATATTGCTTGCATACAGGAAACTCATCTGTTACAGAAGGATTGCCCACGTCTATCACACAGAGACTTCCCATACATAAAGCACACCATGGTGGCGACCAAGAGGGCCGGAGTTTGTATCCTTGTTAAGAACACACTGGCTCTTTCGGTCATATCTGCACTAGTGGACCCAGGAGGGAGATTTATTGTTTTAGTATGTACCGTTAATGGTTTTGTGTTCACTCTGGTTAATATGTATGCACCTAACCATTCGCCATGTGCGTTTGTCCGCTCGGTGTTGAAGAAGGTGGGGCTGCTGGCAAAGGGTAGGGGGGTGTTGATGTGCGGTGACTTTAACATCCCTGTCTTTACGCATTTAGATTGTTCATCCAAAGCTTCTAGCCAGAGATATGATCTCCATAAGTTGTTATCTGGAGATATCAGCATGCAAATGAAAGATTTTTTTAATGTTTCTCACCTAGATACCACTCTTATTCCCGTATTGACTACCTTCTAGCTGATAATCTTATTTTTCCTTCCTGTATACAATCTACTATTGGTCTTATAACATGGTCGGATCATGCTCCGGTTACCCTTATACTAGATGACAGAAGTCCTCGTACCCCGCACTCCCCCTGGGGTCTCAGCCCCTTCCTGTTGAAATCTCAAGAGGTGGTTAGTAAAATCACTGGGGCATTACAAAGTTATTTTTCGATTAATGATAATGCTGAAGTCTCAGATGTTACATTATGGGCTGCGCACAAGGCGTATGTTAGGGGTTTGTTCCTGCAGGCAAGCGTAAGAGGGAGAGGGATGTTAGGGAGGTGATGGATCGCGTCAGAGACTTGGAGGTTCTGAACAAAACACATCCAACACATGCACTCTCGTCCCGGCTTCTTCAGGCACGGGATCAATTATGTATACTCCTGCTACATAATTATGAGGGCAATCTAACCAGATGTAGGGCCAAATACTATGCTATGGGCGACAGAGCAAGTGCATTACTGTCTAGGAGAGTGAAACAAATGGCAGCCAAGGCCAAAATTACATACCTAGAGCGGAGCCCAGATGATCGGATCCCAGATCCCAGAGATATTGCTGAGGCATTTGCGGTTTATTATTCTAAGGCCTCATGCACACGACCGTTGTTGTGGTCCGCATCCGTTGCTCCGTTCCGTGGCCCCGCCCAAAAAATATAGCATGTCCTATTCTTGTCCGTTTTGTGGGCAAGAATAGGCATTTCTACAATGGGCCGCCCGTTCCGTTCCGCAAATTGCGGAAGGCACACGGGCGGCTTCCGTTTTTTGCGGATCGGCGGTTTGCGGACCGCAAAAAACGGCACGGTCGTGTGCATGAGGCCTAAACTTATTAATTTAAAAAACGATTCTATGGTGATTCATCCTACAAGGGACTCTATTAATTCCTTTTTAGATGGAATAAACCTCACTAAACTAACAGAAGAACAACTATCCGCTTTAAATGCCCCATTAACCAAGCAGGAAATTAATCATAGCATTAAAACTTCCCCTTACATAAGGCCCCTGGCCCTGATGGTCTCTCTAGTGACTACTATAAGATGTCTCCATTGAACTAACCCCATATTTATTACGTTTATTTCACACATGGCAGACTGCGGGCACTATTGACCCAAGTCACCTTGCCGACACAATAACTACTCTGCCCAAAGCAGGTAAACCCCCCACCAAACCAGAAAATTTTAGACTTATAGCTTTATTAAACTGTGACCTTAAGCTATATGCAAAGATGCTGGCTTCTCGTCTTCAGCAAGCCGTGCCAGGATTAGTAAATGCGGATCAGGTAGGTTTTGTAGCTGGTAGGCAAACCAGAGACGGTACAAGACGGATGTTGAATCTTTTGAATGTTATGCAGATTTCCAGAACCCCCAGTGCATTCCTCTCCCTAGACGCTGAAAAAGTCTTTTGTCACGGGGTGCCAAAGGCGCACTCGGTCTCCCATCAGCCGCAGACCTGCTGCTTACCTTTGGGAGCGAGGATCTGGGTTTGGCCTCGTTCCCAGGGCGGCTTTGCTAGCTGGGAGGCTCCCTGCTCTTAGATCTGCCTTGAGCGCCGAGCTGATCACTCGGTGCTCGACTTGTCTGTCTGTCGGTCATGTGACGCTGGCCACGTCACATGACCCTCAGACCCCACTATAAATACAGGCAGCCTGATGGCCACAGGTTGCCTGTTAATTCTAGGTTCCTGGCTATTTGTTGGACTACTGAATACTCACCTAATCCTGTTCCCTGGCGATCCTTTGCCTGCTGCTCCTGTACTGCGCATCCCTCCTGGTATTGTGACCTCGGCTCCCACCTGACTACTCTTTGCGGACTCCTCTGGTACTTCTCTACTCTCCTGGTATTTGACACCGGCTTCTCCTGACCATTCTTTACTTAACCCTTTGTACTGCGTAGCTCTCTTGGTTCTGACCCGGTCCGTTCACGTTCCGTATTTTGTCTTGTCTGTCTTCCCTGCACATATCCTAAGTAAGGTACTGTCGTCCAGTTGTCCCCTGTCATCAGGACTCGTGAGGTAAGTAGGCAGGGCCAGGGGTGAGGGTGGAGCGCAGTGGTCACTATCCTTCCCCCTGTGTGTGTGTGGACGTGACCGTTACAGATTAACAGGCCCAATAACCACTGTATCATGAATCCTCTTGTGACCCTGACTGACCATGTCTCTAACCTGACACAGATGGTGCAGGAGCTAGGAGAGAAACTCCGTTCTTTTGAGTTAGGGCAAGGTTCTTCCACTCCTCAGCCCTCCAGTCCACATTTTGAGCCCCAGATCAAGCTCCCAGAACCCTTTTCTGGAGACCGGAAGAGGTTTCTCTCCTTTAATGAGAGTTGCAAACTCTACTTCCGTTTGCGCCCCGTGTCCTCCGGTCCCGAGAGCCAACGCGTGGGTATTATCATTTCTCTACTACAGGGTGATCCCCAGGACTGGGCATTCTCGTTACCTCCTGGGGCCAGTTGTCTAACTTCTGTGGAGGGTTTTTTCAGGCCCTGGGTACCCTCTATGACGAACCAGACAGGGCCCTGGTAGCCGAGACGGCTCTTAGGGCACTGGTTCAGGGCCATCTCCCTGCGGAGGACTATTGCACCTAATTCAGACGGTGGTGTGTCCCCTCAGGATGGAATGAACCAGCCCTGAAGAGTCAGTTTAGGTCTGGTCTGTCTGATAATTTAAAAGATCTATTAGTCAGTTATCAAATTCCAGAGACCTTAGAGGAGATGATGACCCTAGTTGTCCGACTTGACCAACGAGTTAGAGAGAGACGACAAGAACGACAGTTCTGTTCTCAGATGGTGGTCCAGCCAGAGGCCTTTTCCAGGGACAACACTGAGGTCTCCACCGAGGAACCCATGCAGGTTGGGATGACCCAGGGTAATCTTCGTCGCAGACGCGGAGAGTGCTTCTACTGTGGAGATCCTGGCCATTGGATCAACAAGTGTCCTAAGAGGGTCCTCTCTGACAACACCCTGATTTTTCTAAATGTAAGCTTTTGGTACCCATAACAATTTTTCTGGGGGTTAATAAGTGGCGGGGTAAGGCCTTTATTGATTCCGGTCCAGCTTCATTGACTTTGAATATGCTAGTAAATTGGGTATTCCAATGTTTGCTTTACCTACACCTATCCATGTCATGGCTATTGATGCTACTCCCCTGATTGGTGGTACGGTAAGGTCATGTACCTCTGAAATTTCCGTGGGTGTGTGCCACTCTGAGAGATGTTCTCTTTTAGTCCTGGAGAACCTACCGGTTGAGGTGGTACTAGGGTTGCCTTGGCTCCGTTTACATAACCCCACAATAGATTGGTTAAAAGGAGAGTTGGTGAAATGGGGACCTAAGTGTGACTCATGCTGATCCGTGGTCCAGGCTAGGGTTTCAGTAAGGTCTAATACATTACCCTCAGTTATTAAGGAATATTCTGATGTATTCTCATCCCCTACTCCAGAGGTTCTACCCCCCCATAGTCCTTATGATTGTGCCATAGAGCTAATAGAGGGTGCCAAATTTCCTAAAGGGCGAATTTATAATCTTTCTAAGCCCGAACGCAAGGCTATGGAAGATTATATTAAGGAGAGCCTTGCTAAAGGGCATATTAGACCTTTAGTCTCTCCTATGAGAGCAGGGTTTTTCTTTGTTAAGAAGAAGGATGGTGGTCTTAGGCCTTGTATTGATTACCGGAGATTAAATAAAATCACTGTCCAAAATAGATACTCTCTCCCATTGATTCCGGATTTATTTAACCAGGTTCTGGGGGCAACCTGGTTTTCCAAGATTGACCTGAAAGGGGCATACAATCTAATCCGAATCAAGGAGGGAGACGAATGGAAGACAGCGTTCAATACTCCGATAGGACACTTTGAATATCAGGTGATGCCTTTTGGACTCAGCAATGCCCCAGCTGTGTTCCAAAACTTAATGAACGATATTCTTAGGGAGTTCTTAGGTAAATTTATTATTGTCTATCTTGACGACATTTTGATATTCTCTCCTGATTTCGAATCTCATGTGTCTTATGTCAAACAAGTATTAGAGGTGTTGAGGGAGAATCAGCTATCCGCTAAACAAGAGAAATGTGTCTTTGGTGTACAGGAGATACTGTTTCTAGGGCATGTTCTGACTCCTCACGCCTTTAAGATGGATCCTGGTAAGGTTTTGGCAATTAAGGAATGGGTAAGGCCTTCATCCTTAAAGGCCTTACGGTTTTTGGGTTTCGCTAATTACTATCGTAAATTTATCATCAATTTTTCTGTAATTGCTAAACCATTGAACGGCCTTACTAAGAAAGGGGCAGATTTGGAGAATTGGTCTACCAAGGCCATTTCTTCATTTGAAACATTAAAAAAGGCATTTAGTAGCGCTCCCATTCTGATCCAGCCTGATCAGGAGAGACCCTTTATTGTGGAGGTGGATGCGTCCGAGGACGGCGCAGGAGCAGTCCTTTCACAAGGTCCTGCTAGCCTCACAAACCTGAGACCGTGTGCCTTCTTCGCCAGGAAATTCTCTCCCACGGAGAGAAACTACGACATAGGGAATAGGGAGCTGCTGGCTATTAAATGGGCATTTGAGGAGTGGAGGCATTTTTTGGAGGGGGCAAGGCATCGGGTAACTGTTGTCACTGACCATAAAAACCTAATGTTTCTCGAGTCTGCTAAGAGGTTGAATCCCCGGCAAGCCCGATGGGCTCTGTTTTTTACCCGTTTTGATTTCTCCATTACGTTCAGGCCGGGAAGTAAAAATGTGAAGGCAGACGCATTATCTCGGAGCTTCCATGCTTTTCAACCCACTGAGGCACCGCCTGAATCCATCCTACCAGCAAACATCTTCTTAGCAGCTCTAACCCAGGATATCTCGGCTCGCATTAAGGCTGAACAACATCTGGCACCGGCATCCACCCCAACAGATAAGTTGTTTGTTCCAGTACAATTTCGTCTCCAGCTGTTGGGTGAGTGTCACGATTCTGCCTTTTGTGGACATTCGGGTTTTGAGGGCACTAAGGATCTGGTTTCTAGATCTTATTGGTGGCCCACTCTGACCAGGGATGTCAAGTCCTACATGTCAGCCTGTGAGGTTTGTGCCAGGTCTAAGACACCTAGGACTCGCCCTGCTGGTAACCTACAACCCCTACCCATTCCCAGTAGACCCTGGTCCCATATCTCGATGGACTTTATAACTGACCTACCGCTGGCAGAGGGTAAGACTGTGGTTTGGATAGTGGTCGATAGGTTTAGCAAGATGGTTAATTTCATTCCCCTGTCTAAACTTCCGAATGCAAAAAGCCTGGCGTCTATTTTTGTGAGAGAGATTGTTCGTTTACATGGCATCCCGGAAAATATTGTTTCTGACAGGGGTGTGCAGTTTGTATCCAAATTCTGGAGGGCCTTCTGTCAAAGATGTAAAATTTCATTGTCTTTTTCTTCCGCCTACCATCCTGAGAGTAATGGGCAGACTGAACGCCTTAATCAGATTGTGGAACAATTCTTGAGGTTGTATATTGCTGATGACCAGCAATTATGGGTCAAATTCCTTCCGTTGGCTGAATTTGCTTTGAATAACTGTGTCAATTCTTCTGCTGGGGTCTCCCCTTTCTTTTGTAACCATGGTTTTCATCCCCGTTTTCATTCTGGGTCGCCCGTCTCCTCCTCTAACCCTGAAGCGGATAAACTCTCCTCCGAACTGTGCACAGTTTGGGCCCGGGTTCAATCGTACCTAGAAAAAGCTCAAAGTTCTCAAAAACTCGAGAACTCCGATAGGAGACGTTCCAAGGGGGTGAACTTTTAGGTTGGGGATAAAGTATGGTTGTCCTCCAAGAATCTATCTCTCAAGGTAGCTTCTAGAAAATTTGCTCCTTGTTTTATTGGACCGTATAAGATCACGGAGGTGATTAATCCGGTATCGTTTAAGTTGGAGCTGCCCGAGTCGTTCCACATTTATAATGTATTTCATAAATCTCTACTTAAAAAGTATTTTGAACCTGTTGTACCGTTGAAAGCCTCGCCTCCGCCGGTTCTTGTTAGTGATGCTGTCGAATATGTGGTGTCTAAGATAGTGGATGTCAGGAGAGTGCGTAATTCCTTACAGTACCTGATTCACTGGAAGGGGTATGGACCCCGAAGAGAGATCTTGGGTACCCGCCAGGGAGGTTCATGCTCCTAGACTTGTTCGAAAATTTCATTTAGAATACCCTGAAAAGCCATCGCCTGAAGTCTTGGGTCCGGTGGCCCCTCGTAAAAGGGGGGGTACTGTCACGGGGCGCCAAAGGCGTACTCGGTCTCCCATCAGCCGCAGACCTGCTGCTTACCTTCGGGAGCGAGGATCTGTGTTTGGCCTCGTTCCCAGGGCGGCTTTGCTAGCTGGGAGGCTCCCTGCTCCTAGGTCTGCCTTGAGCGCCGAGCTGATCACTCGGTGCTCGACTTGTCTGTCTGTCGGTCATGTGACGCTGGCCACGTCACATGACCCTCAGACCCCACTATAAATACAGGCAGCCTGCTGGCCACAGGTTGCCTGTTAATTCTAGGTTCCTGGCTATTTGTTGGACTACTGAATACTCACCTGATCCTGTTCCCTGACGATCCTTTGCCTGCTCCTCCTGTACTGCGCATCCCTCCTGGTATTGTGACCTCGGCTCCCACCTGACTACTCTTTGCGGACTCCTCTGGTACTTCTCTACTCTCCTGGTATTTGACCCCGGCTTCTCCTGACCATTCTTTGCTTAACCCTTTGTACTGCGTAGCTCTCTTGGTTCTGACCCGGTCCGTTCACGTTCCGTATTTTGTCTTGTCTGTCTTCCCTGCACATATCCTAAGTAAGGTACTGTCGTCCAGTTGTCCCCTGTCATCAGGACTCGTGAGGCAAGTAGGCAGGGCCAGGGGTGAGGGTGGAGCGCAGTGGTCACTATACTTCCCCCTGTGTGTGTGTGGACGTGACAGTTACACCTTTGATAGGGTGCACTGGGGGTTCCTGGAGGCTGTTCTCAGGAAATTTGGCTTTATAGTCTTTATACTGAGCTTTATCTTAGCTTTATACTCCAACCCTTCGGCCAGAGTTCTTGCTTCAGGGTTCTTATCCTGTCCCTTCGGAATTAGTAATGGTACGAGGCAGTGTTGCCCCCTGTCCCCTGTAGTATTTGCTCTCGTAATGGAACCCTTGGCAGAGGCCATTAGATCCTGTCCCGACATTACAGGAGTGGAGGTGGGTAGCACCAATCACACCTTTGGCCTGTATGCGGATGACGTGATTGTTACATGTACAAATCCAGGTACCTCTTTTCCTGCTCTCATGGATGTTCTCACCTATTTCTCTCAGGTGTCTTATTATAAACTCAACTCCTCCAAGTCTCTGGTGCTTTCAATATTGCTGGAGCCCCTGGTTGTCCAGCGCCTGTCTGCATAGTACCCCTTTGTGTGGTCGCCGAATGGGATTCCCTACTTGGGAGTTACATTGTGCTTTCCGGTAACAACAGTGGTTCCCCATAATTTAAGGCAGCTACTTAACTCCCTTAAGCCCGAACTAAACAGGATCTCACGCCTAGAACTCTCCTGGATAGCTCATATTCAAATATGTAAGATGACATTTTTGCCAAAGATACTGTACGTGCTTAGATATATACCCTTACCCATACACAAATCCCTCCTTACTGAGATACAAAATCTACTACTGAAATGCATTTGGGGGAATAAGCGCCCTAGAGTGGCTCAAAAGGTGCTCTATCATTCCTTTTCGGATGGTGGAATGAGCGCTCCCAATATTAGCGATTATTATAAGGCAGCCACTCTTGATGCTATAAGGGAGTGGTTCAATCTGTCCTCCACGCATAAATGGGTCCAAATTGAGAATACTTAGACTATAAGCCAAAGCATCATATCTCCTTCCTGTACAGGTACCTTGCCCTCTTGCTACTGTATCCCATTCCTTTAGCATCTGGAAACATTTCCTTGCTTCAGCAAAATGTATGGTCATTCCCCTCTCATCTCTCTCCATCAGATGTTTAGAACCTCAAAAACCGGGCTTGTCTTTAGTGGGATGGGACGTTAGAGGATTGAAAACACTACACTCACTCTATGAAGGGGACACTATCCTGACCTTTGAAAAGATCAGAGCTACTTTTGGCCTACCCCACTCTTTTTTCTACCAATACTTACAAGTTAGACACTTTCTGACTACTAATTCTGTTAAATGTTTAGCCCCCACAGGTCAGTTGTTATATAGGGCTTTTTACACATCTGATCAGGCCTACCACGGCCTCTCTCCACTATATTGCTATGATGAGAAACTCCCCTTTAGCGTGTCCGGATTAGGTGCAAATGCGTTGCGTCTGCGATCAGGGAAAATCGTACAAGTAGGTACGCAATTGCAGTCAGTTTTGACTGTGATTGCGTTCCGATGTTCAGTTTTTATCGAGCGGGTGCAATGCGTTTTGCACGTGCGTGATAAAAAACTGACTGTGGTACCCAGACCCGAACCCAGACTTCTTCACTGAAGTTTGGGTTTGGGTTAGGTGTTGTGTATATTTCATTATTTTCCCTTATAACATGGTTATAAGCGAAAATAATAGCATTCTTAATACGGAATGCTAACTAAAATGTGCCAAATTGGTCATAAAATGTGATCTGATATTCATCTAAGTCACAACAATAGACAATCACAGTCTGCTTAACCCCTTAGGGACACAGCCTTATTTCACCTTAAGGACCAGGCCATTTTTTGCAAATCTGACCAGTGTCACTTTAAGTGGTGATAACTTTAAAACGCTTTGACTTATCCAGGCCGTTCTGAGATAGTTTTTTCGTCACATATTGTACTTCATGACACTTGAAAAATACAGTGAAAAAATTATTATTTTTTGCATAAAAAAATACCTAATTTACCAAAAATTTTGAAAAATTTGCAAATTTCTAAGTTTCAGTTTCTCTACTTCTGTATTACATAGTAATACCCCCAAAAATTGTGATGACTTTACATTCCCCATATGTCTACTTCATGTTTGAATTATTTTGGGAATGATATTTTATTTTTTGGGGATGTTACAAGGCTTAGAAGTTTAGAAGCAAATCTTGAAATTTTTCAGAAATCCAATTTTTAGGGACCACTACAGGTCTGAAGTCACTTTACAAGGCTTACATAATAGAAACCACCCAAAAATGACCCCATTCTATAAACTACACCCCTCAAGGTATTCAAAACTGATTTTACAAACTTCGTTAACCCTTTAGGTGTTGCACAAGAGTTATTGGCAAATGGGGATGAAATTTGAGAATTTCATTTTTTTCCCTTATTTTCCATTTTAACCCATTTTTTCCACTAACAAAGCAAGGGTTAACAGCCAAACAAGACTGTATCTTTATTGCCCTGACTCTGCCGTTTACAGAAACACCCCATATGTGGCCGTAAACTACTGTACGGCCACACAGCGGGGCGTAGAGTGAAAGGTGCGCCGTTTGGTTTTTGGAAGACAGATTTTGCTGGACTGGTTTATTTACACCATGTCCCATTTGAAGCCCCCCTGATGCACCCCTAGAGTAGAAACTCCATAAAAGTGACCCCATCTAAGAAACTACACCCTTCAAGGTATTCAAAACTGATTTTACAAACTTTGTTAACCCTTTAGGTGTTGCACAAGATTTAATGGAAAACAGAGATACAATTTCAAAATTTCACTTTTTGGGCAGATTTTTCATTTTAATATTTTTTTTCCAGTTACAAAGCAAGGGTTAACAGCCAAACAAAACTCATTATTTATGGCCCTGATTCTGTAGTTTACAGAAACACCCCATATGTGGTCGTAAACTGCTGTACGGGCACACGGCAGGGCGCAGAAGGAAAGGAGTGCCATACGGTTTTTGGAAGGCAGATTTTGCTGGACTAGTTTCTTTGACACAATGTCCCATTTGAAGCCCCCCTGATGCAACCCTAGATTAGAAACTCCATAAAAGTGACCCCATCTAAGAAACTACACCCCTCAAGGTATTCAAAACTGATTTTACAAACTTTGTTAACCCTTTAGGTGTTGCACAAGATTTAATGGAAAATAGAGATCTAATTTCAAAATTTCACTTTTTTGGCAGATTTTCCATTTTAATATTTTTTTTCCAGTTACAAAGCAAGGGTTAACAGCCAAACAAAACTCATTATTTATGGCCCTGATTCTGTAGTTTACAGAAACACCCCATATGTGGTCGTAAAATGCTGTACGGGCACACGGCAGGGCGCAGAAGGAAAGGAATGCCATACGGTTTTTGGAAGGCAGATTTTCCTGGACTTTTTTTTTTGACACAATGTCCCATTTGAAGCCCCCCTGATGCACCCCTAGAGTAGAAACTCCCAAAAAGTGACCCCATTTTAGAAACTACGGGATAGGGAGGCAGTTTTGTTGGTACTAGTTTAGGGTACATATGATTTTTGGTTGCTCTATATTACACTTTTTGTGAGGCAAGGTAACAAAAAAGTTTTTTTTTTGTTATTTACAATATTTATCTGACAGGTTAGATCATGTGGTAATTTTATAGAGCAGGTTGTCACGGACGCAGCGATACCTAATATGTATGCTTTTTTTTATTTATGTAAGTTTTACACAATGATTTCATTTTGTAAACAAAAAAAATGTTTTAGTGTCTCCATAGTCTAAGAGCCATAGTTTTTTCAGTTTTTGGGCGATTATCTTAAGTAGTGTCTCATTTTTTGCGGGATGAAATGACGGTTTGATTGGCACTATTTTGGGGTGCATATGACTTTTTGATCGCTTGCTATTACACTTTTTTGACGTAAGATGACAAAAAATTGCTTTTTTTACACCGTTTTTATTTTTATTTTTTTACGGTGGTCACCTGAAGGGTTAGATCATGCAATATTTTTATAGAGCCGGTCGATACGGACGCGGCGATACCTAATATGTATACTTTTTTTCATTTATGTAAGTTTTACACAATGATTTCATTTTTGAAAAAAAAAAAATCATGTTTTTGTGTTTCCACAGTCTAAGAGCCATAGTTTTTTCAGTTTTGGGGCGATTATCTTGGTTAGGGTATGATTTTTGCGGGATGAGATGACGGTTTGATTGTTACAATTTTGGCGTACATGCGACTTTTTTGATCACTTTTATTACCTTTTTTTGGGAAGTAAGGTGGACAAAATTTCAATTTCAGCATAGTTTTTTATTTTTTATTTTTATGGCGTTCACGGTTCGGTTAAAGTAACATGACCGTTTTATAGATCAGGTCGTTACGGACGCGGGGATACCAAACATGTGTAGGGAATTTTATTTTTTTCATTTTTAATCAGTGATAAATGTGTTTTTTGATTTTTACTTTTTTTTTACTTTTTTTCACTTTTTTTCACCTTTTTTTTTTACCCAGACCCACTTGGTTCTTGAAGATCCAGTGGGTCTGATGTCTGTATAATACAGTACAGTACACTATATAGGGTATTGTACTGTATTTTACTTACACTTTGTCTGAACAGATCTATGCCTTCAGCACAGATCTGTTCAGCACCATGGACAGCAGGATGCCTGAGAAGGCGTCCTGTTGCCATGGGAACCTTTCACGTCTGCTTAGTTGTGGCCACAACTGCGCAGACGGGCAAGGGTAAGGACGGGGCTGTCGGGGGGCTGACTGGGAGCTCTCTCCCTCTCCCATCAGGGGGCTGCAAAGGCACAGCAGCCCCCCGATCGGAGAGGGAGGGAGCTCCCTGGGCTGTTAACCTTTTTCATACAGCGGTCCGTAAGGACCGCGGTATGGAAAGGGCTAAACGGCTGACATCGCATCACCGATGTCAGCCGTTTATACCAGGGTGTCAGCAATGTGCTGACACCCTGGTATACCCACAAACCACCAACGATTATTCAAGGGGAGCCGAGCGGGGGCCGCACTGCCCGCCTCCCGCACCGCCCGCAACCCTCCCCCTGCACCTCCCGCCGCCATAAAATTATTCAGGGATGCGGGGGGGTGAAACATATATATTTTGGGCATTATAAAGTTTCTGATCCCTGCGGTCAGGGACCGCGGGGATCAGAAACTGCAAAAAGCGCATCAAACCGCAGGTCTGAATTGACCTGCGGTTTGATGCGATCGCCGACATGGGGGGGTCACAGGACCACCCCGCGCATTTAGCCTAGGTGCCTGCTCAATGATTTGAGCAGGCACCTTGTTCCGATCACTGCCGGCCGGGCGGCAGTGATCGGAACAACACATGACGTACCGGTACGTCATGTGTCCTTAATTACCAGGACATTATGACGTACCGGTACGTCATGTGTCCTTAAGAGGTTAAACTAATAACACACAAAGAATTAAATGCTACCATGTTTTTATTGAACACACCATGTAAACATTCACAGTGCAGGTGGAAAAAGTATGTGAACCCTTGGATTTAATAACTGGTTTAACCTCCTTTGGCAGCAATAACTTCAACCAAACGTTTCCTGTAGTTGCAGATCAGACGTGCACAACGGTCAGGAGTAATTCTTGACCATTCCTCGTTACAGAACTGTTTCAGTTCAGCAATATTCTTGGGATGTCTGGTGTGAATCGCTTTCTTGAGGTCATGCCACAACATCACAATCGGGTTGAGGTCAGAACTCTGACCGGGCCACTCCAGAAGGCGTATTTTCTTCTGTTTAAGCCATTCTGTTGTTGATTTACTTCTATGCTTTGGGTCGTGGTCCTGTTGCAGGAGAACTTAAGGACCACGACCTATGCTTTGGGTCGTGGTCGTGGTCCTTAAGTTCTCCTGCAAAATGTCTTGATAAACTTGGGAATTCATTTTTCCTTCGATGATAGCAATCCGTCCAGGCCCTGACGCAGCAAAGCAGCCCCAAACCATGATGCCCCCACCACCATACTTCACAGTTGGGGTGAGGTTTTGAGGTTGGTGTGCTGTGCCTCTTTTTCTCCACACACAGTGTTGTGTGTTTCTTCCAAACAACTTAACTTTGGTTTCATCTGTCCACAGAATATTTTGCCAGTACTGTAAACGTGCAGGGATCTTTTTTTGGGACAACAGTGGCTTCCTCTGTGGTATCCTCCCATGAAATCCATTCCTGTTTAGTATTTTACGTATCGTAGATTCACTAACAGGGATGTTAGCATATACCAGAGACTTTTGTAAGTCTTTAGCTGACACTCTTCTTCTTCACCTCATTGAGCAGTCTGCGCTGTGCTCTTGCAGTCATCTTTACAGGACAGCCACTCCTAGGGAGAGTAGCAGCAGTGCTGAACTTTCTCCATTTATAGACAATTTGTCTTGCCGTGGACTGATGAACAGCAAGGCTTTTGGGGATACTTTTATAACCCTTTCCAGCTTTATGCAAGTCAACAATTCTTAATCGTAGGTCTTCTGAGAGCTATTTTGTGCGAGGCATCATTCACATCAGGCAATGCTTCTTGTGAAAAGCAAACCCAGAACTGGTGTGTTTTTTATAGGGCAGGGCAGCTGTAACCAACACCTCCAATCTCATCTCATTGATTGGACTCCAGTTGGCTGACACCTCACTCCAATTAGCTCTTGGAGAGGTCATTAGTCTAGCGGTTCACATACTTTTTCCACCTGCACTTTGAATGTTTACATGGTGTGTTAAATAAAAACATGGTAACATTTAATTCTTTGTGTGTTATTAGTTTAAGCAGATTGTGATTGTCTATTGTTGTGACTTATATGAAGATCAGATCACATTTTATGACCAATTTGTGCAGAAATCCATATAATTCCAAAGGGTTCACATACTTTTTCTTGCAACTGTAGAACAAATTAAGAAGGTACAATTGCGCTGGTATTTTACGCCTGATAGATTAGCCCACTGTATCGCCGGATACTCTAATACATGTTGGAAACATTGTTCGGGCATTGATACCTTACTTCACACATGGTGGACGTGCCCCAAGTTTCTCCATTTTTGGAGAGAAGTCTTTCAACTGATCTCCAATGTTATTCACAGCCCACTAGTCTTAGACCCATCGCTGGCTTTATTACACATAGGGTTATTGGATATATCTCATCATGTTAGATGGATAGTGGGGCACATACTCACTGCTGCAAGAATGTGTATAGCTACGAAATGGAAATCTCCCGAATCTCCCACATCAGCGGGGTGGATTTGCATAGAAAATATGAGAACATCATGTAAATGACCTGTATGTGGGCTTTGTCCATTGCTTACCGCTCCTGTTCTACCACCTCACCCTCATGATTAATAGTTGGTTCAATAATTAGGATTCATGCCTGAGAGGTACTGCTGACATTAAGATGTACCATGATTACATGATGTTATATTTAATTTATTTCCTTTTCTTTCTCCTTTTCCCTGTTATTGATGACCTGCGTGTCAGAATTCTATGAAAAGAAAATGTTGGATAATTGCTTATTTGTCTGACAATAAAAAAATCCAATGTTAAAAAAAAAAAAAACATCTGTAGAACCCACCCCATTCTCTATAAAAATAACAAAAACTCTCATTGTTGCCCTGATTCACTCCCGCCTCGATTACTGTAACTCACTATTAATTGGCCTCCCCCTCACAGACTCTTCCCTCTCCAATCTATCCTTAACAGTGATGGTCAGTTCGCAGTGTTCGCCAGCGAACACATGCGGGCTGCCATCTTTAGTAAGGTAAACTCATCCGTCTGGCGATGCACAGGTAAGCCCTTACCTGTGCCGGGAGCCGGTCTGAAATCAAATGCAGTCACCGGGAGCAGGCAGTTCCGAGAACAGCCCAATGAAGGCCCCCGGCGGCTGTTCTCGGAACTGCCTGCTCCCGGTGACTGCATTTGATTTCAGACCGGCTCCCGGCACAGGTAAGGGCTTACCTGTGCATCGCCGGATGGGTGAGTCTACCTTACTAAAGATGGCAGCCCGCATGTGTTCGCTGGCGAATACTGCGAACTGACCATCACTGATCCTTAATGCAGCAGCCAGAGTCACCTATCTGTCTAACCGGCTTTCCCGGAGGGGTTTAAGTGAAGACTCGCCTGTGGGCTTTTCCAGCTTGGAGCCACCTTCCATCATGGCTACGGCAGGTAAGTGAGGATTGCATAGTTATGTTACTGTGTAACTTACCTGCCGTACTGTTTAGCCCATGGCCTTCTATCCTGCTTGCCACTGGGCTGTTTGAGACACCATTCATCCGTGGTGTTGGATGAATGGGTGGTCTCTGCCCTGTCATTAGGCCTAGAGCTTTGTAGGGATAGTAGGGTCAAAGTTTGGTGAGCATGAGCCCCCTTACCTTCTGAGGCGGCTCATGCGGTAGGAGTCTAAGGTGAGTTCAGGGTTGTGCTAGGTGGTGACCTGCTCCCTCTTCCTTCCTATCTGGCATTGCAGTCTCTGCTTTTGCAAGGTGGGGGGTTTTCCCCACTCCCCGCCGTGACAGTCGCAGTCACAGCATGTTCCATGTTACAGTGCAACAACATTGACTATCATTGCAAAAAATGTTGCGCGACACATGTTGTCGTGTGGCCCTAGTCTTAGGCCCCTTTCAGACGAGCGAGTGTCATGCTGTGGACTCGCAGCACAGCACCCAGCCTGAACTCCCAGCACTGCCGGGGTCACATAGCATTATATTGATTTATGATGCCATGTAAGGCCTCATGCACACGACCGTTTTTGTGTTCTGTTCCGCAAAATGGGGTTCCGTTGTTCCGTGATCTGTTTCCGTTTCCGTGTGTCTTCCTTTATTTTTGGAGGCCCACCAAACATAAAGGAATGTAAAAAAAAGTCTAAGACAGGTTTGCCATGCAAATGATAGGAAAAAAACGGACGCGGATGACAATCTTGTGTGCCTCCGCATTTTTTAGCTGTCCCTTTGACTTGAATGGGTCTGCGAACCGTTTTTCCGCGGAAATAATAGGACAGGTTATATATTTTTTGACGGAATGGAACCACGGATCATGGACGCGAATGGCAAACGGACACGGAATAAAACAGTCGTGTGCATGAGGCCTAACTCTTACAGTTCTGGAATGTATTGGATAACACTGACATAATGCTGTCAGTGTTATCCAGTACATTCCAGACCTCTAAAGGTTACATAGCATCATAAATCAATATCATTTCAGGACGGGTGCTGTGCTGCAAATCCACAGCGTGACACTCGCTTGTCTGAAAGGGGCCTTAGGCCTCTTTCACACGAACTATACGGATTGGCTCAGGATGTGTTCAGTAAAACCTGCACCATTTTGCAAGAAAGTTCAGTCAATTTTAAACTGAAGGTTTACAAACAACATCTCCTAGCAACCTTCAGTGAAATATGCATTGCATCCGGACTGCATCTGGATTACATCGGGATGCAATGCGTTTTTCACTGAAGATGGGGCCAGGGGCTGCGTGAAAAACGCAGAATATAGAACATGTGGCGATTTTCACGCAACGCAGAAGGCCCCTTTCACATGACTGGGTTATTGGTTATTGGCCAGGGCCTGCTGACACTACCCTAATAAAATCCCTTACCCCCCAACCACCTCTTACCTTAAATGAAAACTCACAGACTGGGTTGGATTAAATCGGCCACAGCAGCCGTTTATTAATGAAAATAAATAAATACATAACATATATATATATATATATATATATATATATATAAAAATATATAAATATAACAATAACATTGCCATACCCCCCTGACGAGGGAGGTCATAGAAGCCCCAAATTTCCAACATATATAAAAACACGCCAACTCAGCACTTCCATCTTGCCTCCAGCTGCAAAACTCCAGCTCGGAGACACCAACTGATGGACGCCTCTCTGAACGAACCAAAATGCCCCAACTATGTGAGTCCAGCCCCCCTCCTGGGGGCCCTCCCATTTTCCAGACCATCCAAGACCACCAGCTTCTATGACCTTCCCCCGCCACGACTGCCGCGACATCACTAAACGCCACTTTCCCCCAACATAACACAAAAAAGGGGCGATGGGTGGGAGGGAGATGTCCTTTCTCCTGCTGTTCTCCCAAAATGGCGCCGGTCCGCATGCGCCCGCCCCCTCTTATAACCTACACCCCACTCCCCACTCCAGCTCCCGCCCAGCTTAATCCTCTTAACCCATCCTCGCCCGGCCCTGTCGCCCAAAACCCCTCATGTAGGCCTACTTCCAGCGTCCGGCCTTTCTTGAGAGGGTTATTGGTTATTGGCCAGGGCCTGCTGACACTACCCTAATAAAATCCCTTACCCCCCAACCACCTCTTACCTTAAATGAATACTCACAGACTGGGTTGGATTAAATCGGCCACAGCAGCCGTTTATTAATAAAAAAAAATAAATAAATACATAACATATATAAATATATAAATATAAAAATAACATTGCCATACCCCCCTGACGAGTACCCGCTTCCAACTCCACATGCCTAACCGCCACCGCCCCATTCCTGGCCACAAACTTACCCACTGCCCTGTTCACTTTTACCCGTGCTTTATTCACCCTCTCAAATGACCTGGCCTCCCGCCACGCCTATACACCTTGTCAGGTGATCATCCCCGGGAACAACGACCACAACCGCAACAAGTCGAATTTGATATCCTTGATCAACTCCCGACAAGACCTCACTCCCAAGTCATTGCCCCCCACATGCAGCACCAGAATATCCGGAGACCTATCTAGCCTCACATGCCGATGCACCTCCCCCATCACACTCCCCCACAACATGCCTCTACGCCCAATCCATCTCACCACCGCCTCCTCCCTGCTTATCCCCAACTGCCTTCCGTTGGTCCGCACATCAGCACGCAAGGCCCCCCAAAAAACAAAACGAATGTCCCAGGATCCAGACTAACGCTGCCTCACCACCTGCAACAAGAAAAAGACGACAAATAAAACACAGGCAAAATCGGCCCCCACAACACAAAATCACAAACCCCCCAAACGCACGTATGACTTGAAACGCACCGACTCCCACCGCCCGATCTTCTTAATCACTTCATCCCCCAGCCCCAGCCTTGCAGCCTCTGTCACCGCCCCAATACAAAAGGAATGACCCATGAAACCTCTGGAGTCCATTCCCAACGCTGCCATGCATTTTTTGAACACAGCCACAAACTGGAATCTCGACTGAAACGAACCATCCTCATGTCTCAACAAAGGACCCTCCCCCTCCAAGCAAACCCCCGCCCTATACTCCCTAAAACAATTGACCAGACAAACTAAACACCCCGCAACCGCATACAAAGACACACTACAACCTCTTCCCTCCCTATCCGTCTTAGATACCCTAATTCGCACCACTACCCTATCCTCATACAAATCCACATCCTCACTCCCCAAACCCCCCGCACTAACTATACTCTTACTCACCAACTCCCCCAAACAAAAAGCCCCAAAAAAGGCCAACGGAAAAGCCAGTCTAAACAAGCGAACTTCACTAGCCGATCTACAAACCGACTCTACACAAACCCCCACTCTCAGCAGCAAATCAAAAGAAACCGGCCTCCTACCGTCAGCCAACCGACCCCCTCGTCAAAAACCCTTCAGCACCTGTTTCACCAAAAATGATTTCGTAACATCCGGAAGGCCCCTCAATCTGAAACCAAAAACCAATCCTGCCAAACAACGGTTAACCCTTGCCACCGACCAACCCTCCTCCACGATGTGCCCCAAAAACAATACCAACGGGGCCTCCCCGCCATCAACCCCAACCCCCAAATCCGCAAACCACTGCTCCCAAGAACGCCACGCCTTACCATAGTCCAACCATGTACCCTCGCTCAACGACCTCCTAAACAAACCTGTTATAGTACCTCCAAGAGATCCCAGAGCCAAACCGGGCACTCCAACCCCTCCTTCTCTGCCTCCGGTGCCAGCTGCCGAAAACGCTCCAACTGCAAACGAGAGAGAGAATCAGCCACTCCGTTAGAAACACCCGGCACATGCACCGCCACAACCCACGTGTTCAGAGGCAAACACATCAGCACCAAGTGTTGCAACAGCCTAACCACAGGAGGTGAAGATGCCGTCAGACTATTAACCGCCTGCACAACACCCAAGTTATCGCAATGCCACCTCACCTTCCTGTCCCTGAACCTATCACCCCACAGCACCACCGCCAGCACTATAGGAAACAACTCGAGCAACGCCACGTTCCTCACCCAACCCCTCGCAAACCACCCCTCTGGCCACTCACCCGCGCGCCACTGTCCCTCACAATACACACCAAAACCCACCCCCCCAGCTGCATACGAGAACAACTCACAACTCTCAACCACCTCCCCCATGACCAACGCATTACCGTTAAACTGCCCCAAAAAACCATCCCAAATCTCCAAATCTCTCCTCAATTCCCTACCCAGCCGAATAAAATGGTGACCTGACACCACACCTGCAGTCGCCGCCACCAACCTCCTACAAAATATCTGGCCCATCGGAATGATCCTACAAGCAAAATTTAACTTCCCCAACAAGGATTGCAACTTGTTTAAACAAATCTTTGGCCCACACCTTGCCAACCTCACTGCGGCCCTCAGATCAACCAATTTGTCTTCAGGCAACCTACACTCCATCCGCACCGTGTCCAGCACAATACATAAAAAACATAACTCCGTAGTGGGACCGACCGTCTTCTCTGCTGACAATGGCACTCCAAACGATCCGAACACCGACTGCAACGATGCCAACAATAACCCACACACCCTGGAATCCGCCAGACCCAAACACAGGAAGTCGTCCAAGTAATGAATGAGCAACTGACACCCCGCCACATCCTTCACTACCCATTCCAAAAAGGAGCTAAACCTCTCAAAATACGCGCAAGAAACAGAACACCCCATTGGCAAACACCTGTCAACAAAATAACCCCTGTCCCAAAAACAACCCAACAAACGTAAACTATCTGGATGAACCGGCAACAGCCGGAACGCCGCCTCAATGTCCGCCTTCGCCAACAGCGTACCCGGCCCCAACTTCCTAACCCAACCAACTGCCATGTCAAAGGATGTATAAACAACCGAACATAAATCCGGATCAATCCAGTGATTCACCGACGCCCCCTTTGGGAATGACAAGTGATGAATCAAGCGGAAAGCATTCGGCTCCTTCTTCGGAACCACCCCCAGCGGAGAGACCACCACGTCCCCCAAAGGTAACTCCGCAAAAGGCCCGTACATCCTCCCCAAATGCACCTCTTTAGCCAGCTTCTGAGTCACCACCTCCGGGTGCAGCAAAGCCGACCTCAAATTCTTACACCTCCCACCTCCCGCTCCCGCAGGACAAGACGGGATCATAAACCCCTCCTCAAATCCCTTCCGCAAAAACTCCGCCCCATCCCTATCCGGGTACCTACTTAAATACTGACCCATCGTGCCCACCCGTACCGGCGTCCGCCCCTTTTCCAACCGCCTCTCCACCCCTCGACCTTGGCCCCAGGAAGCAACGACTGGCCCCGTGACTCCCCCCACACCCCGAGCATTCATGCTTAAACTTACATTTTTGACTGAACTTACAACTCCCCTCATTGAATAAAAAGCACAATCCTTTTGCTGAGGCTGCCGCAAAACCTGACTGCCCCGCCCCTCCCCCCCTCCCTGCTCTGCACGAAAAAGGCTGCCCCTGTCTCCCTGCCCCATCACCCTCATCCACAACCCTATATCTTTATAGTCCCACCGCATGCTGGAGCGGACCGCCTTCCTCTGACGAAACTGCTCGTCATACCGCAACCACTCATACCCCCCATAAACCCGATAAGCCTCCCCTATCGCGTCCATGTAACAAAACAGAGGCGAACAGCTATCTGGCGCCTTCTCCCCAATCACACTCGCCAAAATAGCAAACGCCTGAAGCCAATTACTAAAGGTACGGGGAATCAGCCTATACCGCTTCTTCTCCTCCTCCTCCTTTTTTCCCAAATCCTTCCTAACCACATCCAAGTTAAAGTGTTACAAAGGGAGAAGCGAGAAAATATCCACATATTCCCCCTTCCAAATCCGGTCCCTCACCTCCTGCCTCAAATGCGCCCCCAAAGGGCCCTCAAAGCAAACATACACCTCACCCCTCGCCGCATCGTCCACCCTCGGCCTATCCTCCTCGCCACCTGCCTGAGTTTGCACTGAAACCCCCCCCACACCAGCCCCACTCGTCGCCCCCCCCAGGGACCACCCCACCCAACGCCTGCCCCGATCCACCCGCTGCCTCGCCCTCACTCCCTCTCCCCACCCCCCACGCTTGTAAAGGCCCTGCTCCGCCGTGCCCCATGCCAGCCAACCCGCACAGCAACCGCCCCAAACCACCAATTAACTCCGACTGACCACCTCCACTGACCCCCACCCCTACACCTTGAATTAATGAAAACACTGTCCCCAGTGTTGCCTCACCTGGCTGCCCGGGCGCTGTGAACCCCGCAGCCGTAGATCCGGATTCTCGCCGCTCCACCTCCGATCGCATCATCCTGGATTCTCCCTCCGGAAAACCGCCACTGCAGCCCGACGTCCCAGCATCCTCAGGGCTGGACGCGTCTTGCTCCGACCCGGAAATCAGTACACCGAAACCAACCCCAGGACCAGCCAGCGGCTGTCCGACATCCGGAAGGGGCCTGTGCACCTGCTCCGCCTCCCGATGCACAGCCCCGTAAGTCCTTGCGCCGCTTGCTCTCCCGCGCCAAGCAGGCCTCCCCACCGGTTGAGGAGAGGAGCCCGCAGTACCTGGTCCAGCATCCCCGCCGTCTGCAGCCGCACGTGGTGGAGGGGGCCGCCTCCCTCCCTTCACTTAGTCCCGCCGTCCAAATGGATTCCTCCCGGGCCGTGAGGACTTAGGATGGGGCTGAGAGCGTCCCCCACGGCCCGGAGGGTCCCTAGAGGGGCTCCTTACACGGCGCTGAACCCTGGGGGTGTCCTCCGCTATAAGGCGCGCCGGCGGCCTGGCCCGCTGCGGCCGTTTTTCGCATGGCGGCAGGCAAACTGCACCCGCCACCTCCCCCTGCAACAAGCCGGCTACCTGCCCTTCCAGCCAGCCTGGACCACGGGCCTCCGCCGCTGCCCGCAGCCTCGCCAGGACCTCTTCAACACCGGACATGGTGAGTCGCTTCACAGGAGAAGATGATGTCCTTTCTCCTGCTGTTCTCCCAAAATGGCGCCAGTCCGCATGCGCCCGCCCCCTCTTATAACCTACACCCTCCCCACTCCAGCTCCCGCCCACCTTAATCCTCTTAACCCATCTTCGCCCGGCCCTGGCGCCCAAAACCCCTCATGTAGGCCTACCTCCAGCGTCCGGCCTTTCTTGAGTTTTCTGCGCAGGTGCAATGAGTGACGTGAACGCATAGCACCCGCACTGAATCCCAACCCATTCATTTCAATAGGTCTGTGCACATCAGCGTTTTTTTCACTCATCATTTCTGCGTTGCGTGAGAATCACAAAAACTAAACAGTGCCATTCCGTGCTTCCGTTCCGCACCGCATCTCTGGATTTGGGGACCCATTCAAGTGCGGAATGCATACGGCTGGTGCCCCGTGTATTGCGGACCCACCGTATGTGGGCCGCAATACAGCAGCGGAGGGGCAACGGTCGTGTGAACGAGCCCGAAGACACTCAGTCCTGATAATTGTAAAAGGTGCTTGTAAACACTCGTTAAATTCAGCCAGCAGCTAAAACCACAATTTCTATGCAGCAGATGGCACTGTGTAAACAGGGATCTTCAGCCCATGAACGATGATTCTTGATGGGGACAAAATATTGCTTGTATGAGGACCTTAACATGGAACAATTGATCATAATCACCTGGACCTTTTTAGGGGTAGTTTCCCTTTAAGAGCAGCTGCAACATGAGCCCTAAAACACTTCCTGAATGCATACAGTGGGCAGAGCTGTGATGTCACCTGGCTCCTCCTGGACACAAGGAAGTGCGTGACATGCTGATGTAGGTGAGACGTGTAAATGGGGACGTTTCTGAGGGTATACAGAGCAGACCACCGGCAGAGAGGTATAATGTACATGAGGCTAAGAGCTCTGCACACGCTGCTGATCCTGCAGACCTAGGTGCAAAACATGCACTTGCATGGCTGGGTTTACACTTTCATTAGTTTGCGATGTGTGTGTGTGAACCTGGACTAAGGCTGCTGTTAATACAACAAACACGAGTGCGGGTGAATGCACATGAGATCCGTATTGACCGGATCTGTACCATATCCGCACCAAAATACACAATTTCTAATTACGGATTTTAGTGCAGATTAGATGCAGTTTTTCTGCAGATCTCACCCTTCCATTGAAAAGGGTGAAATCCGCAGTTAAAACCGCAAACATAAGTGACATACTGCAAATTTGGAAATCCGCACGCCATGCCAATTTTTTTTGCGCAGAAAATATCCGCAAAGTGTACATGAGATTTGTGTAATCTCCTACACTTTGCTGGTACTGTAATACGCTGCAGTTTTTCCTCAACGTGTGCAGGTGGCCTTACGATGAACTCACATGTGGCAGATTTCTTACAGAAGACTCTGTGACTAACCCATTCATATAAATGGAAATCCATGGACATGCTGCAGAAGCTACCCCATTCACAGGGCCGTAAGTACCATAGTGGCAGACCATGCGACTGCTATAGGGCCCAGGGCAAGAGGGGGCCCAGTTGGGATCATCACCTCTTCTACTGGAGGTGAAAACTTGGTCAGGACTCTCCCCTCTAAAGGAACAACTTTTAGGAAACGAGGCAGTGGAAAAATGGCCCAAGGTTCATTGAAAGGGATTTAGGCGGAAACTCTTCTGTCCTGTGTGGGGGGCCTGGTTTGATCCTTGCTGTGGGGCCCTTACTTCTCTATGTACGCCACTGTCCATTCAGATGCTTGGAACAGATTTTTGCTCGTGAATATTCACTAAGGTGTCAAACATGCAGGCCAAAGGCACTCAGAGTGCCTCCATAAAGCCCCATATTATTAATGGAGGCACAGGGGGTCATTTACGAAGACCATCTTTTCGCGCTGGTCTTAGACACCCCCTATACTGCTAATTTATGACTAGACATGCGCCAACTCCAGCCCCCTGTTTTCAGGCGCAAAATGTTAGTAAATTGGGACGACACAGCCAGTTTTCCACCGGTTTTGATAATTCATCAGAAAGCCTTTACGTTCCTTATGTCTGTATGTGGCTCTGTACTTATATACAGATAATGGTGGAAGATGAAGATACAAATCAGACAGGGGAAACCAGGCCAAGACCATCAGAGGAGAAAAGTAACGGTGACACAGCAAAGAAGGACGAATCACAGTTTGCTCCTGAAATAAAGGCGGAGAGTGCACCCCAAGTCCAACTGGGGGACAGAAAAGTGGATGACCTGAGATTTATGATTAGCTGCACCAACTGGTATTGACCAAGGACGTTCAATGCAGCGAGTAAGGAAGGGTCAGAAGATTTGGTCTGGGTCAAGTTCATGATCCATGTAAATATCTATCATGGACACAAGTTGTGCCCCTTCTGTTTCTAATGTGTCATGTGTCCTCCGTGGACATCTCCTGTACAACCATACATACAAGATCATAAAGTAGAGATATATGGACAATATGTCTAGAAGGACTCAGCTGCATTAATCCGTGTTCTATTTTATTTATAAAGGTATATTCACACAAGCCGGTTTTGAGTTTTTTAAGTCAACACAAAGGAGTGAATTGAAAAAAGGAAAATGTAATTACCTGATTGTGGCTGCAAAAACCTGCTGGAGTGACTGTACTGGAGAAATGTACATTTCTGCATTATTGTGTGATTTTGTGGCATTTTGGTCAAATAGTATGGTTGAGAGCAGCCATTTTTAATTATTTTTTTTTTTTGTGCTTGCCTTGCATCTTTTATACAGGAAAGTATCTACCCCCTTCAATGTCACTTAGGGCTCATGCACACGACCGTGTGCTGGCCGTTCCGTGCATTGGGGACCGCAATTTGCGACCCCCAATGCACGGCAACATCCGTGCAGCTGCCGCAGACAGATCCAGACCCATTTAACTTGAATGGGTCCGTGATCTGTCCGCACCGCAAAAAAGTAGTGCGTGCACTACTTTTTTGCGGTGCGGAGGCACGTACAGTAAACCCACGGAAGCACTCCGTAGTGCATCCGTTCCGCATGTCCCGGATCGCGGACCCATTCAAGTGAATAGGTCTGTGATCCGGGTTGCACACGGCCGGGGCCCGTGTATTGCGGACCCGCTGTATGCGGGCCGCAATACGGCAATGGCTGGCACACGTTCGTGGTCATGAGCCCTTACTACAGGGAGTGCAGAATTATTAGGCAAGTTGTATTTTTGAGGATTAATTTTATTATTGAACAACAACCATGTTCTCAATGAACCCAAAAAACTCATTAATATCAAAGCTGAATATTTTTGGAAGTAGTTTTTAGTTTGTTTTTAGTTTTAGCTATTTTAGGGGGATATCTGTGTGTGCAGGTGACTATTACTGTGCATAATTATTAGGCAACTTAACAAAAAACAAATATATACCCATTTCAATTATTTATTTTTACCAGTGAAACCAATATAACATCTCAACAATCACAAATATACATTTCTGACATTCAAAAACAAAACAAAACAAATCAGTGACCAATATAGCCACCTTTCTTTGCAAGGACACTCAAAAGCCTGCCATCCATGGATTCTGTCAGTGTTTTGATCTGTTCACCATCAACATTGCATGCAGCAGCAACCACAGCCTCCCAGACACTGTTCAGAGAGGTGTACTGTTTTCCCTCCTTGTAAATCTCACATTTGATGATGGACCACAGGTTCTCAATGGGGTTCAGATCAGGTGAACAAGGAGGCCATGTCATTAGATTTTCTTCTTTTATACCCTTTCTTGCCAGCCACGCTGTGGAGTACTTGGACGCTTGTGATGGAGCATTGTCCTGCATGAAAATCATGTTTTTCTTGAAGGATGCAGACTTCTTCCTGTACCACTGTTTGAAGAAGGTGTTTTCCAGAAACTGGCAGTAGGACTGGGAGTTGAGCTTGACTCCATCCTCAACCCGAAAAGGCCCCACAAGCTCATCTTTGATGATACCAGCCCAAACCAGTACTCCACCTCCACCTTGCTGGCGTCTGAGTCGGACTGGAGCTCTCTGCCCTTTACCAATCCAGCCACGGGCCCATCCATCTGGCCCATCAAGACTCACTCTCATTTCATCAGTCCATAAAACCTTAGAAAAATCAGTCTTGAGATATTTCTTGGCCCAGTCTTGACGTTTTAGCTTGTGTGTCTTGTTCAGTGGTGGTCGTCTTTCAGCCTTTCTTACCTTGGCCATGTCTCTGAGTATTGCACACCTTGTGCTTTTGGGCACTCCAGTGATGTTGCAGCTCTGAAATATGGCCAAACTGGTGGCAAGTGGCATCTTGGCAGCTGCACGCTTGACTTTTCTCAGTTCATGGGCAGTTATTTTGCGCCTTGGTTTTTCCACACGCTTCTTGCGACCCTGTTGACTATTTTGAATGAAACGCTTGATTGTTCGATGATCACGCTTCAGAAGCTTTGCAATTTTAAGAGTGCTGCATCCCTCTGCAAGATTTCTCACTATTTTTGACTTTTCTGAGCCTGTCAAGTCCTTCTTTTGACCCATTTCGCTAAAGGAAAGGAAGTTGCCTAATAATTATGCACACCTAATATAGGGTGTTGATGTCATTAGACCACACCCCTTCTCATTACAGAGATGCACATCACCTAATATGCTTAATTGGTAGTAGGCTTTCGAGCCTATACAGCTTGGAGTAAGACAACATGCATAAAGAGGATGATGTGGTCAAAATACTCATTTGCCTAATATTTCTGCACGCAGTGTATGTAGAGCAGTATGCAAAAAATGCTTGAGTAAAAAATGCTACACACATCGGCACCTGCATTTTCTTCAAGCAGAGCAAAAAAATTAAAAACAATGTATGTCTTTGGGGCAAAACACAATAAATGAGAGAAAAACCACCAAAGCCAGAGCATGTTGCATTTCAAAAAGAGCCACTGGCCTATAAAATGCGCCTCAAGTGTCAGAAAACGTCACTACAAAAAAGGGCATGTTCTGCTTCATTTAATAATTCACCTAAACTTACATATAACATATGGAGGTGGTGTTTTTTGCCAAAAAAATGCAGCTGGTACAAAAAAAAAATTTAATCCTAAGAAAACACCAGAAAGACTATGCGTGACACTATCCTAAGCAATATAAGCAAGCAGTAGCGTAACTTCAGTCGCGGAAGAACATGCAACTGCTACAGGGCCGGGCAGAAGGGGGCCCACTGCTGAACTACTCCTATTCCTGATGTGAAAACATGGCATTTTCATGCAGTAGCCACTAGGGGGAGCTCAGTGCAAACAGATTATTACAGCTTTTATTCAGTCAATTGTAACTGCATCAATTCCTATGCACTGAGCTCCCCCTAGTGGTGGCTGCAGACAGCCAGCTTTGTAATATAAGGGAAGCAGGAGATTTTATAGATTTATATATACATTTCTGGTGTAAAATACAATGAAAAATATGACGTTCAGAAAGAGTGCCATATTTATAAAGTTCCTGTTCGAAGTCGGGTAAACTGGATAAGTCCAGATGTGACTTTTATTACAATTTTTAAATTAAAATTTCTTATGCCTAATAAAATTACATTCATCAGAAATCTGGGGCGTTGCGCTTTGGGGCTTGCATTACACTATGTCTATGGTGCCAATACAACCATTTCCAACCAATGTAAATCTGCTTCAGTGGACATTTTTTTTCCTACTCAATCCAAATGGGAATATCAAAGCTGAGAAAGCTTCACATGAATTTCTAAGTATTGTCTAGTGGACGGAGCTCTGTAGCTCCAGTGCCTGTTTCTGGAGCTACTGCCACTAGTGTAGGTGTTGGGAGCCGGTCCCCCTCCAATGTGATACTGATGACTAAGGGCTCATGCACTCGAACGTGTGCCGGCCGGGCCTGACTGTAGGGCCGCTGCATGCGGACGCAGACCCATTCACTTGAATGGGGTCCGCGATCCGCACCACGAAAAAGTAGTGCATGCACTACTTTTTAGCGGTGAAGAGACACGGACAGAAACTCCATGGTGCTTCCGTGGGGTTCCATGCCTCCGTTTGTTCAGCACCGACCTTCAGGATTGCAGACCCATTCAAGTGAATGGGTCCGCATCCATTATGCGGGGTGCACACGGACGGTGCCTGTGTATTGCGGACCTGCTGTTTGCAAGGGCCGTGTGCATGAGCCCTTATTCTAATGACAGGCCATCAATCTAAAATGCCTGGAAAACCCCTTTAGGGTGGGTTCACACCACTGCTCTTTTATTTCTGTTGTTCTGCTCCATTAGAGAAGTGGAAGAACAGAAATAATGGAAGTGCCCGAATCAACGCACAACTGACCCGCGCTGAGCTAAACAGATCCAATTGACTATAATGGGGTTCGTTCAGTTTCCGTTTGGAATCTCACTTTTTTAGCATAGAAAATAGTCCTGCACGCAGGACTTTTCTCTCTGCTGTTTTTGATGGAATCTATGACACAGAACCTGAATGGAGTCTCCAATGCAGATGTGAACAAGCCCTTAAAGGTGTAGGTGTTCAGGTGTTGCTTCCCACACAGATCACCCCCTTTTGCATGTTGTGGTGCCTCTTTGCCTCCCAATTTTGGATGTTTTATGAGATTGTAATATACCTGTAGATGACTTATCCTCAGGATAGAACATCAATTTCTGATGCCAATCAGCTGTTTGAAGTAGCCGTGGTGATCTAGTGAGAGCCATAGCCTTTACCTAGGCCAGTGATGCCAAGTTTCAGACACCTGGCCTAGGCGCAGCTCAGACCCATTCTAGTGAATATGGCTTCTATACCAAGCACCATTGCTATCCAATGGACAGCGCTTTGCTTGGCAAGCTGCAAGGAGGCCACAGTGCTCACTAGAGGGCCAGTGCCTCCTCAAGCAGCTGATCAGCGGGTTCCTGGATGTTGGACCCCCATTGATCTGATTTTTTTTATTTTTAGTCTTGATTTTAATTTTCCAGAGATATAACAGATATTTACAGTACAAGTCTCAAAAACTAGTCATTCTCACTGATGGCATTCTTGGCAGCTTTATACAGCAACATAACAAAATCTCCCACAGTATATTTCAGTGATGAGGTCAGGGATCTATGTCCCCACTGTATTCCTGTATTCTTCTGAGATTTGACAGAGCAAAAACACACTCGCACACGCATTCATGCACAGCACCACGGGCACACACCATATCTAGGGGATTAATGTCCCCGCTGCCAAACATGGTCCCCAGATTTTCTCAAATTTCTCCAGTTTGCCCCTCACCAAATAATCTGTATCCAGTGCTGGACAGAAGGTATTTTAGGGGGTTTCCAGTTTAATAAGATGGTTTTCCTGGCATAAGTGATAAGGCTGGCCGCAGGCTAGCCTGGATTTGTGGGAGGGACCAGTACCTGTTTTAAGCGGCCCACTTCTCCCAGGCAGCACGTCGACATTCGGACATCGCTACTTCCGGGTGTGACGTCATCACCAAGCGTCCGCAAGTGTTGGAGCTCCTAGACGCTGGGTGGTGCTTTTCGATCTGCTACAAGCTTTTTCCAGCGCTGGTTTTGTTCAAGAAGGTGGGGTAAGCGAAGCAGGGCAGGAGGTTGTGAGGGTAGGGGGTAGTGTGCGGCAGGATCGCTTTTCCTTGCGATCAGGCACCTGCGGTTTTCAGGTTTGACACCGGGGGGCAGCATTGCTACACGCACCATTTCCGGCTTAGCTCCGCTGCTCATTTGATTCATAACACAGTGGGGCTGCAAGTTACCGGGGCACAGCTGCCTAGGCCAGTGGCTGGGTCCCGGTGTCATTTCTGTGCATTTTTCTGCAACGCTTCTGTCTGTGCACACATTGTCCGCACATACATATACCACGTACTTACCCTATACATGTAGTCCGCACATGTGACAGTGGCGAAAAAAATAAATAAAAAATATATATATATAGAAAATTTTTCCTTTAGGGGGCGTGGTTAATAATAAAAAAAAAAAAATGAAGGGATTTTTAAAGGAAAAATTTTCAGGTTGCCTGGGGGAAACCTTCCACCAGGCCTCTTGCAGACACCACTAGCATAGGTACATTCACCAACTACAGCCACACTCTCGCACGACAGTCAGAGACATCTCGTATCATCTCGTAGAATAGTGTCATACGTCATACGGTCTGTTTTCCACGACTCCTATACTTACAAACATTCACCTACCACGTCTGTAGGTTCGATAGCCCGCAGTATTAGTTTTTAATCAGTCTACCACGCCACAGATTCAGACAAACTCGGGCTCGCTTCATCCGTCAGTGGAAACGACTATCATACGTCACGTGAGCCTCGTCGACTGCTCCTCATACGTTCATTCTGTCGGGGGAGGGGGGTTAGGTTCTGTCAGTTGTCTGTCGGCTTACGGGCTGCAGGTCGTAGGGTTAACAGGTTGTTTTTTTTTTTTTTTCCTCCTCTTCCCTCTTCTTTCTTTGTTTGTTTGTTTTGTTTGGTGTTTTCTTTCTTTTGTTGTTTTATTTAGTCGTCATGTCTCAACCATCAGACATTGAGGAGTTTGTGTCTTTGCCTCCGTCTCCAAGAGGGTCCGAACACGGCAGCACTCCATCCATCAGGGCTTGGACTGTGCCTAAAGTTAACGGCAGAGTTACTCAGGAGAGGGATTCCGTTCGCGGCTACTGCTAGAAAGGCAGAACTTTTCAAATTGCTGTTTCCCGCTACACCACAGGCCGGCCCGGCTTCTTCCGGTGACAATACCACCATCACCAATTCACTGGTACAGATCCACTCGGTCTTGAATTCGCTCACTAGTTCCATTCAGGATTTACAAGCCCGGATGGAAGTAATGGAACAGCATCGCATCCCCCCCCCCCCAGCAGTTGGGCTGGCTGGCGGCGCGGCATCTCCGGCTGTGGTCACAGGTACTGTGCCTTCCCTACTTCCGGCACCTAACCTGTCGCAGGGCGGGAGAGCGCCTTCAGTGGCGCCGGTATATTTCGTTAGGCCCAGCATTAGGAAGGACATATTGGAGCGCAAAGATGTCAATCTGGCGTCTTTGCTGATTACATCTCACGATGTAACGGAGAACAAGTCCTTCGGGTGCAGCGAGTTATCTGTGGTACTCAAGGCCAAAGACCCCAGGCTCAGTCACAAGCTGACCCTGGCTGAATTCGTCCTGGCTTTCAGTCTTTTCAGAGACGTGTTGTGCTCTGCCAGCCCCAATAGGAGAGAGGAGTTGGACATTTACCTCTACAGGGTGGTAGACTTGGCGCATAAGTATGGGGGCACAGCATTCTATGACTATCATAGGTCATTCTCGGCCAAAGCGGCAGCCATTTGGGCCCAGTTCCAGGTAGTCACGGACTGGAGCGACATTGACATGGAGCTGTTTTGCAGGCATTTCGCCAGCCTGAAGTCCCCGGTGTGCGCAACATGTCAGTCTCCTGCTCATACTACCGCCTGGTGCCCTTTGGCCGACCTCACTGCTGCCCCCAGTACCTCCAGAGGTGGGATCAACCCGGGTCCTAGCCTGCAGGCTACCCAGTTTGATAAGCTGGGGAGACCCATTCACTACTTGGGCAAAGCCCAGCTCTGTAATAATTTCAACTATGCGGTATGCAACTTCAGCCAGTGCAGGCTCCTGCATATTTGTGCTACATGCTTCAGGGCACATCCGGTCACGGTCTGCACCGTGAAGCCGGCATGACTGAGCCGGGTGAATGTCGAGGTCCTAGACCACCTGCTGCGGCTTCATCCTGTTCAGCCGTTCCTCGCTTTTCTGGTGGAAGGTTTCTTACGGGGGTTCCACACTGGGCTCATAGCCTTGCCTCAGCAGACACATGAATGCCCCAATCTGCAGTCGGCTTCCAACCATGCTGATCTGGTGGATCTGCTGCTGGCTAGTGAGCTGGAGAAGGGCTTTATCATCGGTCCTTTCCAGTCCTCTCCTTTTTGCACGTGGAGGGTGAGCCCGGTGGGGGTGGTGCAGGGTAAATACTCAAATAAATTCCGTTTGATTTATGACTTGTCTGCTCCACATTCTTCCCACGTTCCTAGTCTCAACTCTCTGATTCCGTCTGAAGAGTTTTCATTGAAGTATACTTCCGTGGATCAAGCTATCCAGGTCATTCTACAGTCAGGCAGGGGCGCTTGGCTGTCCAAGGCAGATATCTCTGATGCGTTCAAACTGCTGCCCATTAGCCCATCCCTCTGGCAGTGGCATGGCATCAGATGGAGAGAGGCATACTATTTCGCCACTAAGTTGACGTTTGGTTCCAAGAGCAGCCCCAGTCTGTTTGACAAGTTAGCGCAGGCTCTGGAATGGATTTTATTGGAAGTTCAGGGTTGCCAGAATGTCATTCACTACCTGGATGATTTTCTGTTGATTGAGGAACCCTCACGGGCGCCTGCTGACTTGCAGGTTCTCTTGCAGGTGTTCGAGGAGTTAAACATTCCGGTGGCCGCCCACAAAACGGAAGGGCCTGCGCAGGTTGTCACATTCTTGGGAATCTCTCTGGATTCACGTGCCATGTCGGCCAGTTTACCACTAGATAAACTCGACAGAATCAAATCAGGTGTCCGTTCCTTGCTCATGTCTCAGGTGTGCACCAAGAGAGAGTTGCAGTCTCTGTTGGGCATGCTGAACTTTGCCATGAGGATCATTCCTCAGGGTAGATCATTTATTTCAAGGTTGTTAGTCTTACTGCAACAGACCAGTGATTTGGACGCATCAGTGCATCTTGATACCAACGCCCAGGCAGATCTGTTCATGTGGGACGGATTTCTTAGTGAGTGGAACGGCATTTCCATGTTTATTCCGAGGGCCACTTCTGATTCTCCACACGTATTTTCAGACGCGGCTGCCTCCATAGGTTTCGCAGCCATATTTGGCCCTCACTGGTTCGCCGGCTCATGGCCCTCGCACGTTCTACAGTTACCGGGGTTTTCTCAGACGTCGGCATTGTTCGAGATCTATCCTATTGTGGCAGCCGCTATAGTTTGGGGGCGTAGGTGGTCGGGTCACACGGTGGTTTTCCACACTGACAACATGGCGACCGCAGAGATCATTAACAAGGGTAGGTCCAAATCGCTGCTCATCATGTCTTTCATGCGTAGGTTGACCTGGATAGCTCTGGAACAGGGGTTTCATTTCCATGCCCAGTTTCTGGACGGGGTCAGCAATGTGGCGGCTGATACTTTATCTCGTTTTGACTTTGCACGCTTTTTCTTACAGAACCCAGAAGCAGACGCGGTGGGCACCCCGGTACCTGACTGGCGGCTGCTGGTCTTGGACTAGACTCTCTGTTGGTGGTCGCCAGTTCGCTCATTAAGAAATCTTTGTCGACCAGTACTTTGAAGTCATACCGCCGAGCATGGGTAGTTTTCTTAGACTTCCAGTCGGTATATCCTAGGGGTGACGCTGGTCAGGTCAAGTATATGGTGGCTTTCGTATCTTACTGTCACTCAGTACTAGCGTTATCCTACAATACCATCAGGCTATATTTGGCAGGGGTGCAACATTTTTTGGCACTTCAAGAGCCAGACAGACCCTCCATATTTGCAGCTCACCCGATTTAAGGCCATCCTCAGAGGCATCCAGAAGAGCCAGGTCACGGTCAAGTCGATCCGTCAACCTATTACGGGGGTCACATTTCGTAGCCTGTCGGACGTCCTCTCGTTGTCACCGTTCGGGGCCCTGCCCAGCCTGGTGATCAAAGCAGCGATGTACTTGGCCTTTTATGGGTTTCTAAGACCAGGTGAGGTGACACAGGCCAGACGAGGGGCGGTGGCTCTCCTCAAGGGAGACTTAGTTAGGATGGGCAGTATCTTCCATCTACAGTTGCCTCACAACAAAACCAGGCACCACAAACGCCTGGTGTCCAGTGGCAGTCTTGGACAACCTCGCGCTGGCCCTTAGTCTCCACGGCCCCACCGACCCGCTGTTACCATTCCCTGTTGATCCACTCACGACCAGCCAGTTCACCAAACATATCCGTACCCTGTTGGCCAGTATTGGATTGAATCCGGCGCAGTTCTCGGGGCATTCTTTCCGCATTGGGGCTGCATCCGCAGCGTCCAAACATGGAGTGCCTGCGCACATCATCAAGCACTTGGGGCGCTGGCGCTCAGGGTGCTTTGTCCGGTATATCCCGGAGCCTCTAGCAGAATTGGTCCAAGCATTTAGTACGTTGGCAGAGTAGCACGGGGACCATCCTTCCCTCACTGGTGGATTTTGCCCCCTTTTCCAGGCATACCGACCTAGTGAGGCCAAGGCACACCTCAGGCCAGGTAGGTAGGGGGGTTGGTGGTTGGGCGTCCTCCATTCGCCAGGTCCTGTCCACAAGTGATAAGGCTGGCCGCAGGCTAGCCTGGATTTGTGGGAGGGACCAGTACCTGTTTTAAGCGGCCCACTTCTCCCAGGCAGCACGTCGACATTCGGACATCCCCTGCCCACCCATTCCCATTCTTCAGTCAGTCATCCAACTTTCACATCCAGGGTATGCCCCCTTTTCCAGGCATACCGACCTAGTGAGGCCAAGGCACACCTCAGGCCAGCTAGGTAGGGGGGTTGGTGGTTGGGCGTCCTCCATTCGCCAGGTCCTGTCCACAAAACAATAATAGCCGATACAACATCCTACAATGTTTGGTCTGGATCAGATCATTAATTAGTCCCAGAAGACTGGTCTCTGGAGAACAGACCACTGGTAGACCCAGTTTCTTATTTAAAAACTCATGCACCGCCGACCAGTATGCAGCAATAACTGGGCAACTCCAGATCATGTGGATTAGAGTTCCTCTGTCTCCATTACACCTAGTGCACTGGGCGCTATCCAGCTTGCGCATATCCTCCAGTCTAACTGGACTTAAGTAGATACGATGTAACCATTTGATCTGAATCAACTGATCCCTAGCGCTAATAACTGTATTTCTCCAGTTATGCATTATCTCTTTCTCATGTCTATTTTCCAATATCGGGATATCTACCTTTCATTTTACCAGAGATCTGGACAGCGGTGAAGACAGCTGTGACAAAAGGACCAAATAAAAGGACACTCTGTCTCCCATCATCCGCAGACCTGCTGCTTAGCTTCGGGAACGAGGATCTGTGTTCAGCCTCATTCTCAGGGCGGCTCTTGCTAGCCGGGAGGCTCCCCCGCTCCTAGGTCTGCCTTGAGCTGGCCACGTCACATGACCCTCACTCCCCACTATAAATACAGGCAACCTGCTGGCTACAGGTTGCCTGTGATTTTTGTCCCTTATGCTGTGTATTATTATTATTATTATTATTATTATTATTTAGCTTGCCTTTTGGATTTGACCCTTGATCTGCTTCCTGACACCTCTTCTGCCTGCTCCCTGAACCTTGACGCTACCTATCGGATTTTGACCTCTGCTTGCTTTTGGATTTTGTCTTTGCCTCTTCTCTTGTACTGACGTGACCTCCTGGACTGACCCCGGCTAGTTGACCCGCCTCGCCCTTCCGTTTTTGGTGGTACCTTGCTTGTTCCACCTCTCTGTCCGCTCGAGTGCTACCTCTCATTGGCTGTCTGCTTCCCTGCTGTCTTTATCTCTCTGCTTGCACTTACTCAGGTCAGGGACTGTAGCCCAGTTGCGCCCCGTCACCTAGGGCGGGTGGTGCAAGTAGGCAGGGACAGGGGACCGGGTGGCAGCTCAGGGGTGCACCTCCGCTCTATCTTTATACCAGTGACGCTACCCCGTGACACGTGTGCCAGAGCTGGAAGTACCTAAAAAGGCCAGACTGGGGCAACTGGAACTCTCCCTTCAAGGCCATAAAGGTCTTAAACTAACCATTAAGGTATAACAGGGTAACATACTTAAAGGGGTTATCCCATGAATAATGTAAAAAATGAAAATGAGACATCATACAGTACATGACAATACCTTTCTAACAAAGCTAGGACCAGCCCTGTACCTCACATGGATCCTGAGATCTCCACATTCATTGCCTTAATTGCTCCGCTGGATTTATATCAAGCTGACAGCTCAAGAGGAGTGTCTGTTCTGCTGCAGCTAAAGGGGCGTGTCCATGCTCTCCCTATCACAGCTCAGGAGGCAGTTGAAAGATGAAACTGAGCATGTGCGGCCATCTTGGTGAGCAGGTCAAAGAAATAAGAAATTAAGTGGCACTATACAGATACATTTTATTGAATAACTTAGTAGCTCTACTAAATTTTTAATTACATGCAATTACAAAAGTATTCAGATCCAGGTGCTGATTTGAAAACTGTAGAATTATTTTTCGTGGCACAACCCCTTTAATACCGTGTTTCAGCCAAAATTCAAGGTCAGTCAGGTTAAACAAAACAGGCCGTTTAGTGTTTTGCCACAAAGGGAGCACCGGAGACCACCCTCCACTGCCCATTCCCATCCCACCTGTCTGGACATTCCCCTTCCACACATTAATCACTGCTGACATAATGTAACACCCCAGAGTTGTGTTACTAAACTCTTTTATCCCGCTACAATCTGTTAAGAGCATTAACCTTGTCATCTCATGTAATTTTACATTATATCTTCACAGATGTGCATAAAACCTTGTTAAATCTAATTATTGCTGTCATTTTCCATGTTCACCAGCAGGTGGCAGCAATGGTCTGGTAAGGACTTAAGTTCAGGTTAGTACATCTAAGCTAGAATAGTTCATTCCAGCTTAGCCCCCCTCTGTGAGTAGAGTGGGCTGTGACAACATCCTGCAGCATGGGGAGAGAAGGAAGTTAGGAGTGTAGCCTACCCCCTTCTAGGGCTAGGGTGTGCGTGTTAGGAGCTCCCTGAGATAGGGAAGAAAGCCTTAAGCCAGGATCTTGTCTGTGCTGAGACATTGATCAAATCCCCAGCCTGAGCCCTGCGACCTCAGCTGGATGACAGAAGCAAGCAGACAAACTCCAGTTCCAGGAAGAAAGCCTACCCTGAGAAGATAACTGTGAGTAAAGTCCAGAGACCAAGGAGAAGTCATATTCCTCCTCAGCTAGTCAGTCCCCTTACAGCAGAAGATAGAAAGTGCAGAAGCCAAATTCTAGTTTAGAGCTACAAAGCAGACATCCTTTCCTGCAAGCTCCAGGTTGATAGAGCAAAAGATAAGTTCCTGCCAAACATTGCCAATACCTGCTGGGACCAAAGACAAAAATCTGTATCTTGCTTGGATGAAGGTTACAATTAGTAAAGACAAGTTTGAACTTTACCAAAGGTCTGGATCTCAATTTCATCTGCAAAATCCCTCTATTACTCCTACTAGCACTACACTCAATTTATTGCTAGTGAGCCAGGAGTCCAGCCGTACCCAGGTAGGAGACACCGTTGACACCATTATCACCACCATACAGAGACATTACACCACTCTGGCATTCCTAACCTGGGGCGTAAGTTAAAACCTCTTCAGAGGGCCCTGTGACAGTACCCTGCGCACGCTGCAATTGGCGTCACGAACAAAACTATAGACTAATATATCCATATCCTGACCCACTGCATAATTTGGCGTCAGCGTACCCCGTTCCTGCTCATTGCAATATTAAATGTGAGACACTTAACTGGGTATTTGCCTGCTTAATATAGGAAATTTGCCAAGGCTTCATACGAACCTAAGAGTGCCACCTCTAGTACAATTGCGGGGTTATTGGCATCTGCCCGGATCCACCAACTTGCATACGTTAGTTGGACAGCTTGGTAGTATTTATATAAATCAGGCAAGGCCAGACCTCCCCTAACATAAGGCGCCTTCAGCGTATCTCTAGCAATCCTGGGTTGGGTGTTAGGCCAGAGAAATGGGGTAAGTAGCCTGTCAACAAGGCCCGTGCAAGGATTTTTGCACACAAGAGAAGCTATTTTGGCACCCCCTTCCCCCCACAACTCGGTGGGGGTGATGTAAAAAGGAGGGCGTGATGTGACATGGAGGGGGATGAGAAATGTGACATGGAGGGTGTTGAGAAATGTGACATGGAGGGGGTTGAGAAATGTGACATGGAGGGGGGTGAGAAATGTGACATGGAGGGGGTTGAGAAATGTGACATGGAGGGGGATGAGAAATGTGACATGGAGGGGGATGAGAAATGTGACATGGAGGGGGTTGAGAAATGTGACATGGAGGGGGTTGAGAAATGTGACATGGAGGGGGTTGAGAAATGTGACATGGAGGGGGTTGAGAAATGTGACATGGAGGGGGTTGAGAAATGTGACATGGAGGGGGGTGATGTGACATGGAGGGGGAGAAATGTGACATAGGGGGGTGATTTCTCCTCCCTCCATGTCACATTTCTCCTCCCTCCATGTCACATTTCTCCTCCCTCCATGTCACATTTCTCCTCCCTCCATGTCACATTTCTCCTCTCTCCATGTCACATTTCTCCTCCCTCCATGTCACATTTCTCCTCCCTCCATGTCACATTTATCCCCCCCCCTCCATGTCACATTTATCCCCCCCCTCCATGTCACATTTATCCCCCCCCCCCCTCCATGTCACATTTCCCCCCTCTATTAATGTTGTGTAAAAATTATTATGCTCACATGGCCCTGGTCCGTCTGCAGCAGCTCCCCTTCTCCTCTGTGTGGTCCTGGTATCTTCTCTCTGTGCTCCCGACAAGACTTTGAGGACCTTTCCCACTCAGCCAATCAGTGGCTGCAGCTGTGTCATGTGTCAGACCAGTGATTGGCTCAGCGGGAAATCACTGCCCTGACACAGCTGCGGCAACTGTTTGGCAGAGTGGGAAAGGTCCTCAAACAACTTGTCAGGACTCGGGAGCCCAGAGAGAAGATATGAGGACCACCACACAGAGGAGAACAGCCGCTGGAGGCCGGCGGCCTGCCTGTCAATAGCCACAAAATGGGGTTTCTGAAGAATCACTGGGGCTGCCCTGTATAAATACACAAGCTTAGGTAGTATTATCACTTTAAAAACATTTATTCACCCTATCGACAGTGGGAGTGTCATCCATGCCTTCAGCTTCTGAGTTATATACTCCATGGTAGGGATTATGTTAAGAGGGGTAAATTGGTAGAGATCTTTATGTATCACTATTCCTAGGTACTTGAACCTGTACGCTATTAGTTTCGATTTATCTGAAATGCATTGCTGGTCCACCTCATCTACCAGGTACAGCACAGATTTGGTCCAGTTGCCTTTTAGGCCCAAGTACCTCCCGTAATTGTCCACCATTTTCAGAAGCGCCTCCAATGAGCCCCCCCCCCCCCCTTGTGTCCCCCAGGTATACCAACATACAGTCCTGATCAAAAGTTTAAGACCACTTGAAAAATGGCAAAAAATCATATTTTACATTGTTGGATCTTAACAAGGTTCCAAGTAGAGCTACAACATGCAACAAGAAGAAATGAGAGTGAGACAAAACATTTTTTGAGCATTCAATTAATTGAAAATAATGATTAAACTGAAACAGGCTGTTTTTCAACTGATCCAAATTTTAGGACCACATGCCTTTTAAAAGGCAAAATCTGTGCAAAGATGTGGATTCATTGTCATCTTCTGTCAGGTAGTCACACGTTGTGATGGCAAAGGCAAAATAACTCCCTTTTTGAACGTGGTTGGGTTGTTGCATAAGCAGGGTCTCTCACAGCGCGCCATCGCTGCTGAGGTGGGACGCAGTAAGACAGTCATTTGGAATTTCTTAAATGATCTTGAGGGTTATGGAACAAAAAAGTCAAGTGGAAGACCCAAAAAAATTTCATCAGCACTGAGCCGGAGTATCCAATTAAGGCCCTTACTGGTGCTGACTGTAGCCCCATAACCATCAGACTGCATCTGAGACTGAAGGGCTTCAAAAACAAAAAACGTCTTCAAAGACCTCGTCTCCTTGAACGCCACAGAACTGCTCGTTTGGACTTTGCAAGAGAGCACTAAACATGGGACATTCAAAGGTGGAAGAAAGTTTTATTCTCTGATGAGAAAAAATGTAACCTGATGGTTTCCAACGTTACTGGCATGACAAGCAGATCCCACCTGAGATGTTTTCTACGCGCCACAGTGGAGGGGGCGCCATAATGGTCTGGGGCAGGGATGGCCAACCTGAGGCTCTCCAGCTGTTGCAAAACTACAACTCCCATCATGCCCGGACAGTCTACAGCTAGCCGGAAAAGGCTACTGCCAGTGTGAAAGTAGCCTTAGAAAGACATATCACTGGCCCTCGGGTCACTGGCCATTTTTCACTGTTATTATTTCAACCTTATCTTGTTTATTTTGTAAATGTCCCCTCTTTGAATCTATCCACCAGTGTTGTCAAGTCATTTCCCTGCCTGGATCAGTTAGTTTGGGACGTCTGAAGTACGTCCCGCTGATCCTTCACACTAAACACTGCTGCTATTTTAAAAGATTAAAGTGAGCTCCCCCGACATGTTTTGCTGCTAAACTGCGTCCTCAGGGGTATCGAAGCTACAAACAGGAGTGCCTCGGCTGTCTCACTCTTACTGGCCGAGGCATCCCACCTCCTTGCCTCTATTAGCCATTGCCGTACACTCTGGAATGATGGACAGATACTTGCTGCTTATCACCATGTCCTCAGTGGTTCCTATAGCCAGTGAGGAGAGCAGCTCGTCATCTCTGTCCAATGACGTTTTATCCCCATTCTCCTCTTGCGCACGCGTACCGGACTTAGTCTACAGTCCCTGCATTATCTCTACTGCGCATGTCTTTATACTTAGTCGTTTTTCTCTTATAGTTTAACGTTAATGCGCATGTTTTTAGACTAAAAAATATCACAATATGTCCTGTGAGAATCCTTTAATATTGATGCCTTTTCTGGATTAATTGATATTTATCATTTTATTGGGATATAATTATTAATAGTATCAAGGACTGTTTGATGAAATATATATTTTTACATATTTATTCATCCATATATATTATAGTTGATTTATTTTAATCCCAATAATGATTATTCGTTCTATTTATATAGGATTGATATTTTATTTTAAATCAAAAAATGAAAGTAATGTTCTGGCAGGTAGCTGGTTTTGAAGTTTTCAGCATTTGCAGTTGGGCTAGAAAGCAAACCCAGTCTCACTTCTCACTCCCTGGCTGACATCTTTCCCTGCCTGTCTTTATGCTACACACACAATTCTACTTTGTAATTGTAGCCTTTCTCTTCACTGTTCCTGGCAGTAGAATACATTGATTATGATTTCTGACTGTCCCTGACTCCCTAAATTCATTTTTCTGTCAGACACTGTAACACCCAACGACCCTCATTCACAGCCCAGCACAGAATGACGTTCTGCCCGTTCTGCTAGGGCACCTCCTTGCCTGCTGCAGCACTGATTGGCTCATCCAGGCTGTCTGTTGGTCTGTGAGCCAAATCAGGGCAATCCCTCTGTTGGGGAAATTTTAAATTTACTCTGTTTTTCTAGAATATACTTTATTGTAATTACCGAAATGAGTGAGCTTTGCACGATGTTCAGTTTTTTTGAGTTTCACCTGTATGTGTAGGGGTCTGGTATATGCAATAAAGTGGTCAAAGGCAGTGGAGACATAGATCATTGCCGCCTTGAAACTAGAGATAAGCATTACAGTGGACAGCTGGAACAGATCTTGTTCTCAGGCACTTTTTAAATTATCCTTAATGTCTGTAACATTTTCCATATGTCTCAAACTGTGAATATGTTGTTAAAACTAGTTCAAACCAGTTTTAATATGCCTCAAGATTGTCTATATAAGCTCAACTTCGACAATATATCCCGCAGACATTCTGCTGAACCTCCATACAGTGCGTTTGTCTCTTCTTATATAAGAACAAAGAGAAAATACCTCTAACCTTAAATTCAGATGACATTGTGATCCTTCCTTGGTAAAAAAAAATTCTTTTGAGGTCATGTGACACCCTTCTTTTTCCTCTCTAGTGCTTTTTACCCTCCAACATGTGCAGTAAAATGGCGCTACGTGCCTGTAACAGATCTCCTGGCACCCCAACTGGGTACCTCCGTTGATGGATGCTCCTAGTGCTTCCTGAGGGCTCTAATCACTCCACTTGACACCGTAAGCACTGCAGACCCCACGAACCGCCGCAGCTTGGCTGGGGTCTCGCCGTCTCCTACCCACCCTGGACCTACGACCAGGCTCCGGTGGGTGAACCTCTCTTCCTTCAGAGAGCGATGCAGGGACAAGGCCTTAAAAGATTATAGCCAGGGGATTATACAGCGTATAGCAATCCCCAGTGTAGATACAGACTTCCCCCCACACATGAGACGAGGCTCTATGTTGAGGGTAAAACAGGAACTCTTTAATGGGGCTACATGTCAGCCTTTTATGCAGGTCTTCCAGCAAGGGACACTCCCCCTGGTGACCTTGTGGAAGACTGTGACCGTTTATATATTAGCCAATCACATGCATTTACAGTATTGAAACCTTCCCAGCAATAGTACACAACCCCCACCCCCCCCCTCTGTCTGTGACGCAATCAACAAAATACAATGGTCATTGCCTGTGATACAATTACCAAACATAATGGGCTAACTTAATTACTCACAGGCAGAAAACACAAATTTTTCCCAAAACACAGAAAACACCTCAAAACCCCACATATCCCCATTATACATCCATGGATAGCTCTGATCTGGGTGAACAACATATCCAAAAATCACCCAGATCCGAGCAGGGGTTCCAGAATTCCATGGAAGTCACATTTGGCCGACCGCAAGCATGGCTTTCCTGCCCAAAACAGTTCCACAGATTTAGGCTGTGCAGCCGGTCTATCTTCTCCTTCAAAGTTAGCATATGGGCCATAATTCTGAGGCAAGAGGCTGGCAAACAGGCCCCTCCAAAACCCAGTGGCGAGGTTAGTTTCGTCACAGTGCCGTTTTACTGAATTTGTCGAAAATAAACCTGAAAATTGTTCGGGTTCGTCTGTCATCTGAAGAAATGCAAAGTTCGGAACAAACCCCTGTTCGTTACCAACTGGTTCGGTCATCTTTAGTTCTTACTTAGATATAAAATTGTGTAGCACTACACTGATGCCTTAATTAGTCGATCTACAGTTTCTGGACTCATCCGAATTGATGTCAATATTCTCCACTTTGAGGTCAGTATTATTAATGCACCTTCTACATACTTCCTCGCATGAGACAAACGCTCCCTATTCAAGGTACGGCTGGCATATGGCCTAAGTATATTTTTGGACATCTGAAATGCCTCATCTCCTACAATAACATATGGCATTGGTTCCAGTTCCTGGAAGAGGTTGTGGAGGAGGAAAACTTTTTTTTTCATACAGTCATTCGCCCATTTTAGATTCTTTAAAAACTCTTGAATCGTTACTCTGGCCAAAAGCACCTATATCAATGGCAACAAAACATAATAGACATTTTTTTTTTTTTATAGTTGCAAAAATTTGATCCACTATTTGTTTTTCAATTCTGATATGTTTCCTATCTACAGCTCCAATAAAATTAGGAAAATTAGCAATTTAGTAACATTTTTATGCAATTGAGAGCCACTGTAAGATGTGAGAAAACCTGTGGTTGGAGCGTTTCCCAGATTTTCATGCAAATTTCACCAGCAAAACTAGTTATTGTAGATTTTTCCAATTCTAAATTCAAAATGATGTACCTTTTGAAGAAAATCTATTTATTATATAGATCATCTATTTTTTTTCTAAAATATATAATATATATACATATTATTCCAAGCCTTGTCACACTCTGTTCCTCTTGCTTGGAGTAGAGTTCCCACCCCAGTTAATCAATGAAAGAAGACTCCAGCAAATATAGTATATTAAGGTGATTTTTCTTTTTGTGGTTACTGCGGCTTTAACGTAACGTTTTGGCCTTGTGGCCTTCTTCAGACTAATGCCGCTGGTGTGAGAAGAGGAAGGTTAGGCGCAGTGGAAATTGCGGGTGTATCGCTGGTGGGAGAAGCGATACACTGGAGCTCCAGATTAAAAAAGCCTCCTCTCCTTACCTAAGCCAGGGTTGTTTCCTGTCCACGGACAGCGCGGATGCTCCTGCCAGTGCTATGAAGATTCCGCACGACCTTGTGGTTTCCCCTGCATTGGGAGGGCTGCTGAAGAGGTCGGAGGCTCTGGGGATGCGGTGGCTCCGTTCTCCGATCTTCGGTATTAGCCCTTCTGTGGAAGGCAGCCCCGGGCTTCTTACCCCTTCTTAGGGGTTGTGGATCCGACACGACGGGCTTTGATGCAGGCGGAGCCTTCTCTGGGGCGGAGGAGGTACCAGAGCGGAGATGATGTCACGACGTAGCGACGTGGCGTGCGTCTTGACGTCACGTGCATGCATACGGACGTCCTTGCATTCAGGGCGCGCTGGTGGCGGGGATTTTAAATATTAATGGCCACTGCCTTGTTGGTGGTGTGTTTCCCTGCTCCAGCATGCCGACTCCTCAGGAGGATGCGGCCACTGCCTTGTTGGTGGTGTGTTTCCCTGCTCCAGCATGTCGACTCCTCAGGAGTCTGTGGATCCTGGTTCCAGCGCCCTCAGCCTGGTAAGCTTCCTCTCCTGTAAGCTTGTGCAGATATTATCTTGGATGTGGGGCTCTCCTCTTTTTACTAAATGCACTCATAGGTGTCTGGTGGTGGAGGTTAATATATATAAAATTACTAGCCCTTTTTAAATCTGATTGTTTTAGGGCAGAGAAACCTCCACTACCAGGACACAAGGTGGAGACTCAGGACGCAAAAAGTGTGCTATATGCAGGAAGTCCTTTGTCTCAAAATTCAAGAAGTCACTATGTGTAAGATGCACAGAAAAAGTTGTATCAGAAGAGTCTCCCTCTTTTTTGGACTCCATGAGGAATATGATTAGAGAGGAAGTAAATGCGGTGGTGGAATCAAGGCTACCTCCCTTATCTCCACAAGCTTCCACCTCTCAAAAATCCCATAGTTCACAATTATTCCTTCCAGAGGAATCGCAGAGTCTTCTAAAAACAATCAGGGCTACTATGGATATAGAAGACCCTAAAGAGAGCCAGTCGGTACAGTATCAAATGTTTCAGGGTCTGGGAGAGAGAAGAAAACACGTCTTCCTAGTACATGATAGTGTTGTGCCTTTTCATAGGTAAATGCATTGATATCCAGTTATTCTAGTCAAGATGAATGTTCATTGCCTTTAAGAGCCATGCTCGACTAGAGTTACAATTTTGTATGTCTTGAGTAGGCTGAAGTAAGGTCGCACAAAGGTTTCTACTTTTTAGTGTTATTCTTCTCATGAGTGTACCAGTCTGAGAAGAGGCCTCCTTATCTACTGATAAATTTATGACGGGAGATAAAGATAACCTCTATGCAGCTGGTAATAATTACCTATACAATTAGGTATTTATTAATGAAGCTAAATATATAATATTCATGTATTGATTTAATGAGCCTTAGTCCTTAGCATAAGACAATCAGCAGGATATATATATATATATATATATATATAACTTTATATTATATTGTTATGTTATGAAGACAACATGTATCCAGTATATTATATATATTTCTCATTAGGAGAATATTCGTCTCAAAAAGAGTTTCTGTAAAGATGTGTGTTTTGTAACAATTAATCGCATCTTTGGTATGACAGAGGTACTGATATCTCTGTGAGAAAACAAGGCCATTCATATCATTACGGTCCATAAATCAACAGTGTGAGAAACATTCAGAGAGACACCTAGAGGTCTGTCTCTAATTGCTACAAGTGTCAGAATTAATCCCTATAGCTTTGAATTAGAGATTCTAAGGTCAAATGTATAGAATACGTTTTATTCAGACTTACATAAGTTAACCCTTTATACTATGATGCAAATAGCTTACACAGCAGTGCCACCTAGGTATGAGTAGGTGACATTACAACAGTAGCAAAAGTGCATTCTGGGTAAGGTTATGATGTCACATTTTTTTATGAATGGTCACGCCCATCCGACAATGATTGGAAAGTTCCAAACTAGGAAAGTGTGTCTGATAAATTTGTGGTCATAAACCACACAAAGAGGGGGGGGAAAAGGAGGAGGAGAGGGAGAGACAAGGTGAAAGCTCTCTAGAGGGGTCTATCAAGATGAAATTCATGGTGAGATGCGCTTTTTGGACCACCCAGCTTTCCTAGGAGCAGAAGTGAGATTCCTACTAGGACTTGGTAAGAGACACAGAAAATAATATTTCATTTTATTAAGACTAATTTGATAGTGTGGGTGAAATTATATCATCTAGATTGGCTAATAAATAAATTAATCATCTCCCTATTGAGATGTAGTATTAGGATATTGTGAGGCTTCATTCTACCTGCAGAAGAATCAAGACTCCTAATCTAGAAAAGCATGATTGCATATGTGTGTGTATGTATATATGTATGTGTGTGTGTGTATGTGTGTATATATATATATATATATATATATATATATATATATAACATTCTTCGCCAAGCTAAATAATGAGTTCCCACAGGAAAGACTTATTTCAAGTCCTTCCCATTTAAGATATGGTCTAGCAAAGATCCTAGATCCCTGTTATTTGTCTTAATATTCTTACCAAAGTTATATGTGTGAAAATAGTCCAGGATGGGGCAGAAGGATACAGTTATCTCTTCTAAGTTATATCCTTGAACGGATTTGCCCATTCTGGAAGTCATGTGATGTGTAGTTGGTTAGAGGGGGGCAGAATGTATTTAGCATTCTATAATGATGTCTAGGATTAGACATGCCCATCTTAATATCATGAGGTTTTCTCTGAACAGAAGTAATGTATATAACTTATGTTCCTACTTTGATATCCTAACCTAATAATAGCTTGGTTATAATGTGACAAGTTATTTCCACTCACATGTATTAAGCTTGTAATGATTTAGATTAACGCTATATATATTCATTTGCATGTATCATTGTGTTTATTTACTTATGTATGTTTAGAACCTTGTAACCAATAAACCTGTGTATTATTGTATAATGCAGAACTACATGTTTATCATTAACGTCATCTCACGTCAAAAAGAACTTATTTATCTGAGGAAATAGTCGGACTCAGATGTGAATTGTATAGATTAGTTTGTCTACAATTCACCAGGTCATGATTTTAAGAATTTATGACAAATTTTATAAATTTTATTTTTTTATGGTTAATTATTTTTATGACCATAATTAATAATTCTTGATTGAATTATTACTTCCCGACAATAGTATTAAAGATCTACCGTAATCTATAAGGAATGGAGAGATTCGGGGAAAAAAGAGCCCTAGTTACAAGCTCTTTTAAAAGGAAGTATCCTTTTGCAGATTCTGATGCGACTCTTTGGAATAAAACTCCTAAGATTGACGCACCGGTAGCCCGTATATCAAAGAAATCCTCCCTTCCGTTTGAGGATATGGGCTTACTACGTGACAAATTAATAGCAAAGACAGGTGCACTCAAGACTGGCTGATATGTCCCAGCAGTGGCGTAGGGGTCGCCATAGCAACCATAGCAGTGGCTATGGGGGCCTACGCCACTGGGGGCCCGTCCGGGCGGCCTTCTGTTTTTTTTTTTTTTTTTTACACACACTACAAACAGCAGCCAAGCCCGAGCCGCGGACCGCCCGCCCACTACACTAGTGTAGTGGGCGCGGCTCAGGCTTGACTGGGGAGGAGTCAGGACACGCAGGGCAGGGCCGGGCCGACACAGAGGCTGGGGAGGCTCCAGCCAGGCCACTGAAGATCCGATCATATTCTAACCCCCAGGCGTTCCCATGGTGACAGGGACGCTTGCCTGGGGGTTAGAATATACAGGGCCACGCCGCTCACAGGAGCACATTTATAAACTAATTAGTAACTTGAACTTTAATCATTGACAGTGCTGAATGCTGATCTCTTTACTTGCATTGGATACCTTAGCTCCGGTAACAGCAGGCAGTGCGGGGGGCGGCGCTCGCTCACTGACGTCACGCGCCTGCGCCGCCTAGTGGGAGGAGCAAGCGTGTGACGTCAGTGAGCGAGCGCCGCCCCCCGCACTGCCTGCTGTTACCGTTACCGGAGCTAAGGTATCCAATGCAAGTAAAGAGATCAGCATTCAGCACTGTCAATGATTAAAGTTCAAGTTACTAATTAGTTTATAAATGTGCTCCTGTGAGCGTCGGGGAGGGGGATCTGTGGTTGGCACTGTTTAGGGGAGGGGGATCTGTGGATGGCACTGTTTAGGGGAGGGGGGTCTGTGGGTGGCACTGTTTAGGGGAGGGGGATCTGTGGGTGGCACTGTTTAGGGGAGGGGGGTCTGTGGGTGGCACTGTTTAGGGGAGGGGGATCTGTGGGTGGCACTGTTTAGGGGATGGGGATCTGTGGATGGCACTGTTTAGGGGATGGGGATCTGTGGATGGCACTGTTTAGGGGAGGGAGATCTGTGGATGGCACTGTTTAGGGGAGGGGGATCTGTGGATGGCACTGTTTAGGGGAGGGGGATCTGTGGATGGCACTGGGGGGGGGGGCCCATAAAATTATTTTTGCTATGGGGCGCATGCATTTCCAGCTACGCCCCTGTGTCCCAGGCCTCACAGGTGCACCTAAATGTAGCCTGTAGATGGAAAACAGGCACATTTAATTTGGCGTTTATACACCTCCAGGAATCTATTTATACAAACTAAAAAGAATAGCGTGGTATTAGCAGGAGGTGCTCAAACCCAAACGCAGTCGTGCATATACAGTGGGGGAAATAATTATTTGACCCCTCACTGATTTTGTAAGTTTGTCCAATGACAAAGAAATGAAAAGTCTCAGAACAGTATCATTTCAATGGTAGGTTTATTGTAACAGTGGCAGATAGCACATCAAAAGGAAAATCGAAAAAAAAAACTTTAAATAAAAGATAGCAACTGATTTGCATTTCATTGAGTGAAATAAGTATTTGAACCCCTACCAACCATTAAGAGTTCTGGCTCCCACAGAGTGGTTAGACACTTCTACTCAATTAGTCACCCTCATTAAGGACACCTGTCTTAACTAGTCACCTGTATAGAAGACACCTGTCCACAGAATCAATCAATCAAGCAGACTCCAAACTCTCCAACATGGGAAAGACCAAAGAGCTGTCCAAGGATGTCAGAGACAAAATTGTAGACCTGCACAAGGCTGGAATGGGCTACAAAACCATTAGCAAGAAGCTGGGAGAGAAGGTGACAACTGTTGGTGCGATTGTTCGAAAATGGAAGGAGCACAAAATGACCATCAATCGACCTCGCTCTGGGGCTCCACGCAAGATCTCACCTCGTGGGGTGTCAATGGTTCTGAGAAAGGTGAAAAAGCATCCTAGAACTACACGGGAGGAGTTAGTTAATGACCTCAAATTAGCAGGGACCACAGTCACCAAGAAAACCATTGGAAACACATTACACCGCAATGGATTAAAATCCTGCAGGGCTCGCAAGGTCCCCCTGCTCAGGAAGGCACATGTGCAGGCCCGTCTGAAGTTTGCCAATGAACACCTGAATGATTCAGAGAGTGACTGGGAGAAGGTGCTGTGGTCTGATGAGACCAAAATAGAGCTCTTTGGCATTAACTCAACTCGCTGTGTTTGGAGGAAGAAAAATGCTGCCTATGACCCCCAAAACACCGTCCCCACCGTCAAGCATGGGGGTGGAAACATTTTGCTTTGGGGGTGTTTTTCTGCTAAGGGCACAGGACAACTTATTCGCATAAACGGGAAAATGGACGGAGCCATGTATCGTGAAATCCTGAGCGACAACCTCCTTCCCTCTGCCAGGAAACTGAAAATGGGTCGTGGATGGGTGTTCCAGCACGACAATGACCCAAAACATACAGCAAAGGCAACAAAGGAGTGGCTCAAGAAGAAGCACATTAAGGTCATGGAGTGGCCTAGTCAGTCTCCGGACCTTAATCCAATCGAAAACCTATGGAGGGAGCTCAAGCTCAGAGTTGCACAGAGACAGCCTCGAAACCTTAGGGATTTAGAGATGATCTGCAAAGAGGAGTGGACCAACATTCCTCCTAAAATGTGCGCAAACTTGGTCATCAATTACAAGAAACGTTTGACCTCTGTGCTTGCAAACAAGGGTTTTTCCACCAAGTATTAAGTCTTTTTTTGTTAGAGGGTTCAAATACTTATTTCACTCAATGAAATGCAAATCAGTTGCTATCTTTTATTTAAAGTTATTTTTTCGATTTTCCTTTTGATGTGCTATCTGCCACTGTTACAATAAACCTACCATTGAAATGATACTGTTCTGAGACTTTTCATTTCTTTGTCATTGGACAAACTTACAAAATCAGTGAGGGGTCAAATAATTATTTCCCCCACTGTATATAGGGGAGCAAATCCTGCACTTGTGGCCCGTTGCTAATGGAGATCCCCAGCAAAAATGCATACGGTGGAGGATGCCCGCGGTGAACCACAAGTACCACAATAGACATCCTACACAAGGTAGCAATTGTGTGGATGTTATAATCAATATAACAATATAACAAATTAATAGCAAAGACAGGTGCACTCTGCAGTCTAACTAAACCCTCAAACTGATTTTAAAATTGAGAGATTAGTCAACATATCCTACGGTGTAGAACATGTCTAAGCCCGGGCACCACGCCAAGGTTTCTCAAGTAGCCCGGGACCTCCACCGTATGCATTTTTGTTGGGGATCGCCATTAGCAACGGGCCACAAGTGCAGGATTTGCTTCCCTATATATATGCACAACTGCATTTGGGTTTGAGCACCTCCTGCTAATACCACGCTATTCCTTTTAGCTTACTACGTAACCCCATGGACAAAAAATGTGGAAGCCTGCTTAAAAAAGCATGGGAGATCAATACTGCGATGTTTAGACCCAGTATTTCTTCCACCGCACAGCTAGGTCCTTGTCGGCATGGCTGGGTAAATTAGAAGATCACCTGGCAGCTTGAACTCGTAGAGGGGATATCTTAGCATCTATACTGAAGTTGAAACAAGCAACAAACATTTTAGCCAATGCTTCAGCTGATTTGGTGAGACTGTCAGCTAGATCAGCCGCCGTCTCCAATGCAACAAGAAGGGCCATCTGGCTCTGTTCCTGGTCAGGGGATATGGCATTAAAAAAAAATCGCTTATGTTCTATCCCCTGTGAAGGAGACCGTCTTTTTGGGTCAGTCCTTGACGATATTTTTGAAAAGGCCTCTGATAGGAAGAAAGGGTTCCCTACAGAGAGTAGATTTTTTTTTTCAGCAGAGGCGGTCCTGATCAGAAGAGAAAGGATTACTCAGGGAATTGGCACTCCTCAAGAGTGAGAGGATTCCTCTTTAATCCAGACAAGCCGGCAAAATCCACTCAATGACGCCAGATGCCCGGTTGGAGCAAGGTTAAAAACTTTTGCTTCGGTGTGGGAAAAAATAGGAACCTCCCCTTGGATTCTAAATTTTATCCAAAGAGGGTTTAGCCTAGAGTTCGATACCGGTCCAGAAGATTACTATGTAATCAACAAACCACTGCCTCAGAGGGAGAAACAACTATCCCTGGAGGCAGAGATATCTGTTCTTCTCCAGAAGCAAGTATTGATTTGGGTTTCAGACCACCAACAAAAAAGGGGATTCTACTCTCCAGTATTTCTGATCAAAAAAACGGAGGGTTCATTCAGACTTATTATAAATCTAAGGAAGTTGAACAGATTTTTAACTTACCAAAAATTCTAAATGGACACCATCAAGTCGACAATAAACCTCCTTCCTCACAGTTGCTATATGATAACTATGGATTTACAAGATGCCTATTATCACGTGCCAATCCTCAGAAATCCCTGAGAATTGCTGTTCATATAGGAACCCCCCTGTGTCATTTTCAATTCCAGGCCCTTCCCTTTGGGCTATCCTCTGTTTCGAGGATCTTCTCAAAGATAATATCTGAGGTGACAAGTTGCCTCCATCTACAGGGTATTCTCATAATACCCTGTCTAGACGATTTCCTGATTGCAGCTAAAACAGAACACGAGCTGCTACTTCATCTAGACCAAGTAAAGAGTCTTCCTTTCTTTAGGATGGATTATAAATCACAAAAAATCGGAATTCATCCCAAGTCAACAAAAAATCTTCTTAGGCCTATTTCACACGGGCGAGATTTCCACGTGGGCGCAATGCGTGAGGTACGCATTGCATCCGCACTGAATCTGGACCCATTCATTTCTATGGGGCTGTGCACATGAGCTGTGATTTTCACGCATCACTTTTGCGTTGCGTGAAAATTGCAGCAAGCTCTATTTTGTGAGTTTTTCTAGCAGCGCAGGCCACATAGAAGTGAATGGGGCTGCGTGAAAATCGCAAGCAAGTGTGGATGCGGTGCGATTTTTCACGCACGGTTGCTAGGATAATTTTTCTGCCACACTTATTACTGTCACCTGGGGGGGGGGGGTGGCAGCAATGAGGAGACTGGCACCTGATGGGGGGAGAATTGGCATGTATATTGCTGGCACGTGGGGGGGGTGGCAGCAGAGAGGAGACTGGCACATCATGGGGGGAGAATTGGCACGTATATTGCTGGCACGTGGGGGGGTGGCAGCAGAGGGGAGACTGGCACATGATGGGGGGGGAATTGGCACTTATTACTGGCACATGGGGGGGGTGGCAGCATAGAGGAGACTGGCACATGAGTGGGGGGGAGAGGAGAGTGGCATTTATTACTGGTACATGAGTGGGGGGAGAGGGACTTTTCACTAGCACATGATTGGAGGGCATCTATGGGGCACCTCTTACTGGCACATTATTGGGGGGCACTATGGGGACATTTACTGAGGCCACAAAGAAGGGGTATTTTATATGGGGGGCTCTGTGTGGCACTAATATTATCAATGGTATTATCTGTTTCTGCAGTATAGTATTGGGGATCTCTGGATCCGCCACTTGTTCTATTCGTCTTGCCGCGCAGGCGCACCTCCTTCCAGACCTGAGAACCTCATGTGCAGCTGCGTCACAGGAAGTCCGGAGAAGAAGAAAGGAGAAGGAGACGTTCAGGGGTAGGGAAATTTGGTTTTTCACTTCAAAATAAGATATGTGCAGTGTGCATAGGGATTTGTTCATAGTTAAAGGGGTTTTCCCATCTTGGACAATGGAGGCATATCGCTAGGATAAGCCCCCATTGTCCTATAGGTGCGGGTCCCACCGCTGGGACCCGCACCTATATAGAGAACGGAGCCCCGAAAGTGAAGGAGGGCGCACTACGCATGCGCAGCTGCCCTCCATTCATTTCTATGGGGCTGACGAAAATAGCCGAGCTCTGGCTCGGCTATTTCCGTCTGCCTCATAGAAATGAATGGGAGCATGGGCAGTGCATGCGCGGTACGCTCCCATTCACTTTCGGGGCTCCGTTCTCTATATAGGACCCGCACCTAACGATATGCCCCCATTGTCCAAGATGGGAATACCCCTTTAAACTATAGTCCGGCCCTCCAACGGTCTGAGGGACCGTGAACTGGCCCCCTGTTTAAAAAGTTTGAGGACCCCTGCTCTACGCCATGTAAAAATCTTATCAGACAACACAACCATGGTTGCATACATAAACAGACAGGGGGACACTCGGAACAAGTTTCGTGGCCGATTTCTTAAGCAGACAGACAATAAAGGAAGGAGATTGGACCCTGAGTCCCGACGTGTTCCAACTGATCACAGCAAAATAGAGTGTTCCAGTCCTGGACTTATTTGCAGATCGGGGCAACAGGAATGTACAGAGATTTTGTTCTCTGTCCCCACAGGACCAGCCACAGATTCTAGATGCCCTATCTTGTCCATGACCAAAGGGGCTGCTATATGCGTCCTTCCCCCCCCCTTTCAGTTTAATTCCGAGAACCCTAATGAAAGTGGCGGAAGAACAGGCGCAGGTAATTATGATCGCTCCTTATTGGCCAAGAAGAGCCTGGTTTCCTCTGCTTCTCAATCTGTCAGGAGGAGAATACTGGACTCTCCCAGCACTTCCAGATCTTTTATTCCAGGGTCCGATTCACCACCCCAGAGTCTTTGAACTCAGATTGACGGCTTGGAAATTGAACATCTAGCTTTAAAAGGAATGGGCCTCTCAGATCCAGTAATCTCCACTATAGTAAAAGGTAGGAAAGCCGTGACATCGAAAATTTATCTTAGGACCTGGAAGGCCTTTACGAAGAGCAGAAACTGTCAAAATTCCCTTCTGAATGTTCCCATTATTTTGTAATTCCTACAGTCGGGGTTAAGCAAGGGTTTCAAACCCTCTAGCCTCAAGGTACAGTCAGAATCTCACCAACCATACACTCTACCATTCCAATATGGGACTTATATTTAGTTCTTACAGTTTTAATGGAGACGCCATTCGAACCCATTGATGGTATCTCCATGAAGCTTTTATCACTTAAGACCACCTTACTTCTAGCCATAACAGCCGCTAGAAGGGTGGGTGAGATCCAGGCATGTCTCTTGTCGTGCACCGTATCTTAAAATTTTAGATGACCGTATAATCCTTAAGCATTGCCCAGCGTTCCTTCCAAAAGTAGTTTCAAAATGCCATTGTAATCTGGAAGTTGTTCTGCCGTCCTTCTGTGATTCTCCTACCACGGACCAAGAGAGGATGTTCCACAATCTGGATGTAAAACGTTGCCTACTATGTTACAGTATCTAGAGAAAACAAAGCAGATCAGACAGTCGGACCACCTCTTTATTCAGTTCCAGGGTCCTAATAAGGGTCTAGCAGCCAGGAAGCCTACAATCGCTCGGTGGATAAGAGACGCTATCTCTCTTTGGCTACTTTCACACTAGCGTTCAGAGCGGGTCCGTCTGGTGTCTGCACAGACGGATCCGCTCCTATAATGCAAACGTTGGGATCCGTTCTGAACGGATCCGTCTGCATTATAGTTCAGAAAAAATTCTAAGTGTGAAAGTTGTTCAGACGGATCCGTCCAGACTTTACATTGAAAGTCAATGGGGGACGGATCCGTTTGAAAATTGAGCCATATTGTGTCATCTTCAAACGGATCCGTCTCCATTGACTTACATTGTAAGTCTGGACGGATCCGTTTGCCTCCGCACGGTCAGGCGGACACCCAAACGCTGCAAGCTGCGTTCGGGTGTCTGTCTGCTGAGCGGAGCGGAGGCCAAGCGGAGCCAGACTGATGCATTCTGAGCGGATCCGCATCCACTCAGAAAGCATTAGGGCTGGACGGATCCGTTCGGGGCCGCTTGTGAGAGCCTTCAAACAGAACTCACAAGCGGAACCCCAAACGCTAGTGTGAAAGTAGCCTTTTGTTTTACCAACAAGAACCTCATTTCCCCAGCAGGACTCAAGGTCCACTCGACTATGTCAGCCTCTTGGGCCAGAAAACCCTGCTATATCAATTGAACGGATCTGCAAAGCGGCGGCTTGGGCTAATCCTATGACCTTTATTAAGCACTACAGGCTGGATGTGACCCATAATCGGGACTTGTCCTTTGGGCGTAGAATTCTTTTTATAGTAGTCCCTCCCTAAAATATGTTTATTCTCTGTTAATCCTCCTGTCAATGCCGTTGGGGAGGGGCCGGGAAAAGGGTTAATTACTCGTACCGGTAATTAGATTTTCCATTAGTCTCCCCAACGGCACTGGGAGTTTTCCCACCCTTATTTGTTGTTTTGGTAAGAGTATAATTACCTTGGTAGATTGTATTATGTTGAATTACTAATAATTTCCCATGTCCTTGGTTAGTAACTGGCTTAAGTAAGGAGAGGAGGCCTTTTTAATCTGGAGCTCCAGTGTTTCTTCCTGTCCAGGGGCCGGGGATGCCCTCCTGTCAGTGCCGTTGGGGAGGCTAATGGGAAATCCGATTACTGGTAAGAGTAATTAACCCTTTCAGAGACCTTTAGGAAATGAAAGCTGAGCTCGGATTGGTTGCTATGGGTAACTAAAACAGTTTTACTGTTAGGTAGTTTTGATGAATAAGGCCGCATATTTCTCACGCAGATGATTCACTGGTTGTACCCAGTAACAGGGTTTAATTTTATTTTTCCGTCTTCTCTGAAAAACGATTTATTTCATTTTCTGAATCAATGAAATTAGCATCAGTGACTATATAAATATATATCGCTTCAGAGAGCTCAAACCCACAAACCTATCTAGTCCCAAAAGGGTCATCCAGAAATGTTTGTATACTTTATTTTTTTTAAAAGAGGACAACTTTATTTATACATGTTGTAACATTTTTATTCAAATGAACATTGATATAATTTGATACGTTTTTTAAAACGGATATTAACGCTATACATATCTGTTTAACATATACATAATTTTTTTATATAACAGATACAAAAAAATAGCATACGTTTTTGTTTGCGTAACATGGACGTTTAAAGGGAACCTGTCACCGGGATTTTGTGTATAGAGCTGAGGACATGGGTTGCTAGATGGCCGCTAGCACATCCGCAATACCCAGTCCCCATAGCTCTGTGTGCTTTTATTGTGTAATAAAAACGATTTGATACATATGCAAATTAACCTGAGAGGAGTCCTGTCCCTGAGATGAGTCCAGCATGAAGGAGCCCAGCACCGCCCCACATCCTCCGAATCTCCTCCTTGCTCCCCGACGTCAGAAAGCCAGAGCAGCGTAATCTCGCAATGCGTGAGCTAGCGCTTGCACAGTTGTAGTGTACGGGGACTGTAATGCCCGTCACTACAAAAGTGTCACTTGGTGTGCTGTCGTCCCTCCTTAATTTATGGGGAAGTTGGTATATGTCATCTTTATAAATTGTCATGTAATGCAATGCTATGTATTTCCCTGTTTCTGTGACACTTGCATGTACAGGCCTGCTAGGGGTGTCATTCCAGCTTCTAGTCACTAGAGGGAGCTAGAGAGCCCTAGTTTATATAAGGCCCAGACAGGGAAGTGAAAGGCAGTCTAGTTTAGAGTTCAGAAGTTTCTAGAGCCTGAGGAAGCTGAGAGGGAGACAGAGGCAAAGCGCAGAGAAGTAAGAGGTACTCAAGATGACAGAGGAGGTACTTTATAAAGCTAAAACCAAGGATATACGCCAGAGTTAAGGTATTGGACCTTGGAGAAGATTTGCTATGTTCCAGGATCAGTCAGAGATAGAGTGCAAGCTCCTGTACTGCAAGTCCTGTGTGTTTAACACTCTGTAGTCACCTTGCTCAATCTGTATTGCCTGCATCGACCGTATTGAAAAATCAACTGTATGCAAAGGAACTGTGCTTCCGTTAATGTCTCTATGAAAACTACTAAAGTTGGAGTTCTGTTTTAACATCACGGTGTTCCTCATTTATTCCTGCTATCAGCAAACGGCGTGCCACCGTTTAATTGGCACTGGCGTCACGAACATTTTCTACCATCACCTGCCCTTGCAGAGAGTCAGCTGTCTCAGGTTAGTGTCATTGCACTACTACACCCAGAAACTCTATTACACACAACTTGAGTACGCTGCACCTCGTCTGCATAGTGTTCCTTACCTGTGCTGGCATCAGCCTCAGGGAATGAACTGCGCATGCACTAGCTCGTACATCGCGAGATTACGCTGCTCTGGCTTTCTGGCGTCGGGGAGCAAGGAGGAGATTCGGAGGATGTGGGGCGGTGCTGGGCTCCTTCACGCTGGACTCATCTCAGGGACAGGACTCCTCTCAGGTTAATTTGCATATGTATCAAATCATTTTTTTTACACAATAAAAGCACACAGAGCTATGGGGACTGGGTATTGCGGATGTGCTAGTGGCCATCTAGCAACCCATGTCCTCAGATCTATACCCAAAATCCTGGTGACAGGTTCCCTTTAAAGCATATACTCTATAATGGGATGTGCGTTCCGCAAATTGCGGAATGCACACGGGCGGCATCCGTGTGCACAGCGCGGTCGTGTGAATGAGCCCTTAGTGAAAGCAGTCAAATACATTGTCCTACTCCACCGACAAAACAGCCAAAATCACTCCACTTCTGGTGCAGCATCCTTGATCGCTTTCTCCCTAAGGGTCTATTCACACGGCAGATTTTGATGCTGTCAAAATTTAGCGCGTATATCGTTTCTACCACCGTTGTTCACTTCAGATGCCGTAGGCCATTCAATGGCGCTGAGCCACAAGCGGACAGTCACGGCAGCTGACCACACACCATGCCCCAAGTGGACACATCCCTTCTTGGCATGGTCCTGGCTTTTAACCACGTCCGCATTGCGTCACATGACCTAGTGACTCCTGGGGAGACATCACAGCTGTGGGGAGTCATTGACTTCAGCGGCCACGTGACCCCCGTCATACGGGATGTTGACGCAGGGAAGCGAAGGAGCCAGAACCCGGCGGCGGGATCAGGTAAGTAGGATTTACTCCACAGGTCTGCCTGAAAGGTGAAGAACCCCTTTAAGGAATTGTTTGACTTGTTTGTAAAGTGCAGGGGGAGGATTTAAAATAATAATAAAAAGTTATACTCCCTCAACCAGCTATTCGTTATTTTTATACTCTGCCATGTCTCTTACAATTTATTGACCCCCTTTAACATCCATCAGCTAAGGATCAACTTCAGCCATCACACAGCCTCTGAGAGTACAAGCTGACGGGAGGGCGCACGCACACGTTACACGAGTGCCGCCCTGTGGCCGCTCCCTGGAATTACAGCGAATGCTAGCCACGCCCCTCCTAACTTACTCCCTGTTTTTGAGCGGCTGCGAGGAGTTCATTGACCACGTGACGCGTGTTTCCCGGTTGCCAGGTAACAGCGTACGCTGCTAGCAACACTGAGGAATAACAGCAGCGCTGCGCAGATCCGAGCGGCCGCATCATGGCAGAAGAGGCGGACGGAGAGCAGGGACCCCCGCGCAGCAGCTTCACCACCTACATGGCCGAGGGGGAGCAGCTCTACCAGAAGGGGGAGTACGACAAAGCCAGGGAAAGCTTCAGTAATGTAAGGGACGGGGCACAGGCAGAGTGCTGGGCTAGAGGGAAGTATCAGAGAATTGCATAAAGAGCAATTCCCTAATATGCAGCATTGTCTATGGGATGAAGCAGTGGAGCACTCTACTGTCTATGTCAGCCTCATAGACTTCAAATGGAGCAGCACCATGCATGACTGATCGCCTCTCCATTCAAAGGCCTCCTCACTGCAGTTGTGCAACAGGGGCCCATTCTGGTGATTGTGGGGCCCCTAGTAATCAGACATTTATGATCTATGATGTCCACGTTTAAAACCCTTTTGGGCAGCCCCCACCCTCCAGAGGGAGGCATATGTACCTGCCCCCAGTTCTGACTTCTTCAGTCCACCATGCTCTGGTTCCCTGCTTGTCAACTTCCAGAGTAGAAGGGGGTGATATGTGTCATTGTTGATGTGACAGCCAAGCAGCACATCATTGGGTCACATGCCGCCGGAGGGACACTTCACCGCGAGCACGGTGGAGTAGAGTAGTAGGTATGCTTCTCTCCATAGGTCCGTCGGGGGGGGGCAAGTGGGGCTTCTAGGGTGGCCACTTGCTGAACCCCAAAAAGGAGGACACCGAGATGACACTCACAACTCCACTAAGCCACACTAACAGCTGGGCAAGAAAAAAAAAAAGAGGGGGAGACCTTAGCACTCCCACAAACATTAATATTTTCTGACCTGTTAGAAAGGTACATGATGTAAACTGTAGTGAATGTAATCTTCTCCCCAGTGACTGATCCTCAGCTGTGTCATGTGACCACCACTCTGATCTCCAACTGACACAGGACAGGAAGTCAGGTACTTCTCTATTCAGTCCTATGAGACTGACATTGAGGAGCCCATAGGAATACACAGAGAAACTGCCTTCCTGTCCACACATAAGATGATGTGTTATTTAGAGAGTGAGAGTGCTGGTCACATGACACAGCTGAGGTTCAGAAGGAAGGGGATAACTCCTAAATACAGGCACTGGTAAGAAAATGACCTTCACTACAGTATACATCAAGTACCTTTCTAACAGGTCAGAGAATAAACCTTTTTGTGGGAGTGCTTCTTTAAGGTGAGCTGCTGGCCGGCCCCGAGTCCTTCTCTCACCCTCGGTGACATGTCAGCCGGCTCTAGGGATTGACGGGGTGAGAGAAGGACTCGGCCAGTTCCCACATTCTCAGAGCGTGGAGCCACAGAAAAGGAGGGCTCCCCAGTGTCTCCGTCCAGGCCCTGCGTTGTGTTCCGGCTTTCTCATTCAGCCGGACGCCGCTCCAACATCCCCAAATAAGTTTGTTTGTATGAAATGTCTTCATTTACTCCACACTGACCACCAATGTTTTATTCAACAATGAGCCCTATTTAAAGATGGGATTAATTTGTAAGCTGAATTGTATATTCAACATTTGCCATGTGGAGGGGTCAGGACCTCCCCCTCCACTCCCCTTTCTATGCCATTTTGGCGGGTTTTTTTAATGTATTTAAGTGTGTCTTGTAGTTATGTTCCCTGTATGAGCAGTCTGTACCCGATGAAGGGCTGTTTTCTGCCCTGAAACGCGTTGTACCACCTGCCAAATTATTAAATCAAGTTTATATCGTCATCAAAGATTGGTTTTTGCGCCGTGGGAGTTTCTTCTCTTTACTTGGATTTATCCGCCTTCTTGGGGACTCCAGGCATCCCTACGTGGAAGTGCGTACATCCCTGGCTGCATGACCATCTGCCTTGGGGGCCCATTACGACCCCCTTCAAGCCTTCAGTAGTGTTGTGCCTATTGATTGCACAACGCATTAAGGTGAGCCTCCAGTCTGGAGTACTTTATGTTCATTTATTTAACTGGACTGTACTACCCTATGGTGCGCCTTTTTGTGTTTTTCATAGAGAAACACTGCCTGTTACGTTGGCTGCGCCGGAAGGAAGGCAAGGCGCCAGGAAACCGGTCTGTCCGGCCAAAAGCCAGACGTCTGGTCACCCTAGTGGCTGCCCAAAAGTGTTTCAAAGCTGAACAACCCCTTTGAGGATCTGTGTTGTACAGATCTGTAATACAGGGACCATAACCTGCTGTGGGTCCATACTGTGCCTCTGTGTGCTCTACTGCAGCATTAGAAGGGTTAATGGACACATACCAGGCAACATATGGAATTTATCCATAATACATGTGCTGGAGACAAGTCCATGAGACATGTAATTATTAAACTGGAGGCACGCTGAGGTGTGGTTTGGGCCTTTAGAATTCTATGGGTGCTATATATCAGATGCGTACCACACAGATACTGCCATGTGCATGAGGCGTAAGACTGGCATAGATGATCCAAGGTGTGTTGAAAAGACACAGTTGAGGTGAAAATTGAGCTTCATTTGGGCAGATGAGAAGTTCTCAGTGTCCTGCCTGACACTGGGACATCTTTGTACATTTCTTATGTATTTTATGAATCTCTTTTGTAGGCTCTCGACACACAGCCAACAGAGAAACACTGCCTGGTGGCCCGGTCTAAATGTTTCCTGAAGCTTGGAGACCCAGAATCTGCTTTAAGGGATGCAGAGGCCTCTCTACAGGAAGAGAAAGACTTCTTCAGGGTAAGTCCATGCACCAGCTGTACTGTCATATATCATATATATGTCTACTGACATCCACTGAAAGATAAATTCTATACAGTAGAGTCTAGAGAACAATATTCAATATCCAACAGCCCGAATCTCCAATCCATCTTTGACATCTCTTGATTTACAACCAAATAAAAGTTGAACTTTCATTTGGGCATCAATTGACTTGTTCAGGAGGGGTCAGAGAGGAACTAGAGAATGAGTTGGTGTTATATGTATATAAGGGTGGGGAACTGTAGGGTTGGTGGTATATATATATATAAGTTTGGGGGCCTGTAGGGTTGGTCGGCCCTAAGGGCATAAAAAGACACTGGTATTATAGAAAGTGCTTGATGGTCAGGTTACACCTCTGGCTGGAGGGAAGGGGTTAGGTCAAGAATTTGGCATAGGGGGGTTGCCGGTTCAATTTTTACCTCAGGCATCACAAAGGCTATGTGCTTCCCTGCCCCTGGCCACAAAGTCCTGAGGGAAGGGGGCTCAAGCTGAACTCTTGAACTAGGGCCATTGAATTGTGTTGCACTGCCAAGGGCCATTCAGTATCTTCAGATGCTCCTTTCTTCTCCTTACAGGGTCTTTACCAGAAAGCAGAGGCACTCTATGCCATGGGCGACTTTGAATTTGCCCTTGTGTTCTATCACAGAGGGTACAAGCTACGCCCTGAACTCCAGGAGTTTCGTTTAGGAATCCAGAAGGCTCAGGAAGCTATTGAGAACTCTGTTGGGAGTGAGTATTGCTGGTGGCATATGTGATTATTTTTATTGTAAATGCCTTACAGGAAATACAAAACACAAATTAAACAGCATATTGGTGGGGGTGCCAGGAGTTGGACCTCCACCGATCAGATATTGATGACTTACCCTGAGGAAAGCGCATCAATATTTTACCCCTTTAAAGGGCATCTGTCAGCAGATTTGCACCTATGAAACTGGCTGACCTGTTAGATGTGTCCTTGGCAGCTGAAGACATCTGTGTTGGTCCCATGTTCATATGTGCCTAAATTGCTGAGAAAAATGATGTTTTAATATATGCAAATAAGCCTCTAGGAGCAATGGGGGCATTGCCATTATTCCTAGAGGCTCTGCTCTCTCTGCAACTGCTACGCCCTCTGCATTTTGATTGACAGGGCCAGGCAGTGAAAACACTACCATGCCTGGCCCTGACTTCTCCTAATGTCAAAGTGCAGAGGACGTGGCAGTAGCAGAGAGAGCAGAGCCTCTAGGTGTAATAACAACATCGCACAATGCTCCTAGAGACTCATTTGCATATATCAAAACATCATAAGAACATGGGACCAACACAGATGCCTTCAGCTGCCAAACGCACGTACAACAGGTCAGCTAGTTTCATAGGTACAAATCTGCTGACAGATGCCCTTTAACTGGGGAACGGACAGAACATTTACCTGGTGATCTCTTTTTTATCTTTTCAGGTGCAGATCCGCCAATTCCTATGCTCCTCTTCTGCCATCCAGGATGACCGCACCACTTCTCAGACTGCCTGATGCATACTGCTCATGTGAACAGTGCTGGCCAATCTGAGGTCAGGGGTGGACAAGCATTAAATGTTATGGACAACCAAATGCATCAGGTAGTCTTGAGAAGTGGTGTGGCCATCTTGGATGGCAGAAGACGAGGGTGGGAATTGGTGAAGCTGTCCTGAAATGAGGTCAAGGAAGGCACCAGGTAAGTGCTCTGTTCGTTCCACAGTTAGGCCTCATGCACACGACCGTTTTTTTTTGCAGTCCGCAAAACGGATTTCCGTTGTTCCGTGATCCGTGACCGTTTTTTCTTCCGTGGGTCTTCCTTGATTTTTAGAGGATCCACGGACATGAAAAGTGAAAAAAAAAACTAAGTCAAGTTTGCATTGAAAATGATAGGAAAAACGGACACAGATCACGGACGCGGATGACTATCTTGCGTGCATCCGTGATTTTTCACGGACCCATTGACTTGAATGGGTCCGTGAACCGTTGTCCGTGAAAAAAATAGGACAGGTCCTATTTTTTTCACGGACTGGAAAAACGGATCGGGGACGCGGAAGCCAAACGGTGCATTTTCCAATTTTTTTCACGGACCCATTGAAAGTCAATGGGTCCGTGAAAAATAACGGAAAACAGAACAACGGCCGCAAATGCACACAACGGTCGTGTGCATGAGGCCTTAATGTTATTTTATTTTATTTTTTTCTTGAACCAGAGGGGCGCTTTGAGTACATTTTAGTTGCCTGCAATGACCACTAGAGGCAGTGCATGCGGCGTATACAGTGAGCTCCTATGTGCTCTCTAGCGCTGTATATGTAGGAGATTCGGAACGCTCTACTGGAAAGACTTACAAAGATTTAATGAAAAATCATGAGGCAGATCCATTCTAAAAAATAGACCTTGGCTGGATGAGTCAAATCTTGGTTGTTTTGATTACCCAAGTGCTTTATAGTCAAGGCTCCACTCATGCTGTACTACACAGATGAGAAGTTCAAGTGGTCTATGAAATCCCTATTAAATCCACTCCATCTCTGGCCTGACAAGATTTAGTATAGCCACTGAAATGTATCTGTATAGCAATACCTGCTGTTTCTTCTATTCCTTACTTCTCTGTCCACCTTGCTGAGGTGGTCGCACATGTTCAATTCCATCCTTTAACTGCCACCAGCAGTATTTACTGTTAGAAGCTGTGACCGTTACAGGAAGAGAGCTGCAGCAGAAAGGACACATCCCCTGAGGGGCTGGTTCTAGCTTTCTTAGGCCTCATGCACACGACCGTTGTTGGTTTCCGTGTCCGTTGTTCCGTTTTCCGTGATTTTCTGCAGACCCATTGACTTTCAATGGGTCCGTTGAAAACTCGGAAAATGCACCGTTTGTCATCGTGATCCGTGTTTCCAGTCCGTCCAAAAAATAGGACCTGTCCTATTTTTTTTGACGGACAACGGTTCGCGGACCCATTCAAGTCAATGGGTCCGTGAAAAAACACTGAGGCACACAAGATTGTCATCCGCGTTCGTGATCCGTGTCCGTGTCAGGCAAACTTGACTTAGATTTTTTTTTCACTCTTCTTGTCTGGTGATCCTCCAAAAATCAAGGAAGACACACGGAAGAAAAAACGGACACGGAACAACGGAACCCCGTTTTGCAGACCGTGAAAAAATACTGTCGTCTGCATGAGGCCTTAGAATGAGATTGTCATGTACTAGATGGCGTATGTTTTTTTTATTTTATACATTAAATGCTTTGGGTGGTAATTTTTTTTTTTATTATTGCATTCTACTCATTTTGGGCTACAAATCATATTTTCAGTTGGTCTTTATTAACTTTTCAGCCCTTCTCTCTGTACAGATGTCAGATGTGTATTTGCAGACCAGGAGGCTTTCTTTTCACAGTGAGTCTGGTCAGATAGAAGCCTTATCTGTGAATTCTTACCAGTTCGATAGGAATCTAGTTACAATGAGTGTTTGAGGTCAGGAGATTAGAGAATAGAGCTACACATGAGCCGTCACCAGATGGGGCTCACTGTAAGCAAAAAAATCACTGCAAATAGACTGAAATGTAACCCCTGTTTCACAAAAACTGCTGAAAATTAAAAAAAAAGACTAAAATGCAATCATAAAAAATTGCCCCGAAGATGTCCATAGCCTTTAATCATGGGGTAACCTCTTTAATATAACCCAGTGGTATAATAGACTTAATAAAGCACATGTAAATGATGAAGATTTGGTAAATAAAGATCTCTTCATTTGCTTGATTTAGCTCCAGCCTCTGTAAAGTTAGAGAACAAGAAGGGCATGGCGTTTCTTAGCAAGCAAGAAGAGGTGAGTAACAAGGTTTTATTCCACCAAGATGCAGCTCCTAGATGTTTGAATATGGTGGCGGCCCGCGCCTACCACTGCTCCACTCCCCTCCTGTGGGCACAGTTCCATCTACTTGGACCTGCCAGTGTTTCTCTCCTTCCACCAGGAGCTTCCAGCGGTCAGAACTGGCAACAAGTCAGATAGTCAGGGACATGGGGAATGGGGGGAGGATAGAGAAAATTTCCTTCATATAATCCATGTTATCTCCCCTCTTACCAATCAGAGAGGACATGTAATCACATTTAGGCCCCCTGCACACGAACGTGTGCGCCCCGTGCTGCTGCCCACAAAATGCGGGCCGCAATGCACGAACACCGACCGTGGGGCAGCCACAGTGGATCGCGGACCCATTCACTTTAATGGCTCCGCAATCCGGCCGTTCCGCAAAAAGATAGGACATGTTCTATCTTTTTGCGGAACGGAAGTACATGACGAAACCCCACGGAAGCATTCCGTAAGGCTTCCGTAGGGTTCCGTTCCGTGCTTCCGTTTCGCATCTCCGGATTTGCGGACCCATTCAAGTGAATGGGTCCGCATCCATGATGCGGAATGCCCACGGACCGGCGCCCATGTATTGCGGATCCACAATACGGCAACGGGCAGCACACGTTCGTGTGCAGGAGGCCTTAGGGGTTCAGAGCAGTTTAGTCACCCCCTGCACTTAGTCAGAATATTTATCGACTGGTATCTGGATCATCATGTCGTTTTTGTATGTTTATTTCTGGGGAATATGTGAAGATGGGTGCATATGGACAATGTGTACATTTTCATGGCAGCAAAAGGATTAATAGCATCTGTATGTTTTCTCTTGACGTTGATAATAGAGTAAAAAGGCGAAACAAAAAGCACCAGCAAAGGTACCCAAAAAAGACCCAAAGCAGCAGAAGAAGGCAGACCCTTTGAAAAGCCAAAAGACTGCCCGCCAGCTGCTGGGAGAGCTCTACAATGACATGGAGTATCTGGAGACACTGTTAAAGGATGAAGGTGGGTGGTTAGCTTAAAGTTCTTAACCGCCTCACGTCCGCCCATAGGATATAAACGTCCTATGGGTGGACGTCTATTTCTGACAGCACGTTTTAAAACGTCCTGTCAGAAATAGCAGCTGCACGCTAATCGTGCAGCTGCTGATCGGGTTGCCCGCTGTCAGTGACAGCAGGGCAACCCAGAGATAAGGCAGGGACAGTGCCCAGGTGTCCCTGCCTTCACGATCGCTGCAGACACAGCGCTCACCGAGCGCTGTGTCTGCAGAGCAGGAAGCGCTGTGCGCTTCCTGTTCCGGCCCGGCGGTCATGTGACCGCCGGGACCGGAGAGTGCAGGGGCTGTGTGAGGTCTCTCAGAGACCTCGATCAGCCCTGCTGTGAGGCTGTACAGCGCTGGATTGCTGCTGTACAGCCTCTATAGGGGTGCATTTCCACTGTAACTGGGGCTACTATGTCAGCCCCAGTTACAGGAGAAATCAACAGTGAAAACAAAAAAAAAAAGTGAAGTAAATGTCCCCCAGAGGTCTTGTATGACCTTATGGGGGACGAAAAGTGTAAAATAAAATAAAAATAAAATAAAGTGTTGAAAAAATAAAATAAAAAAAAGGTTCACATGTAAAAAAAAAAAAAATCCCAAGTAAGGAATAAAAAAAAAAAAAAAAAATAGAAAAAATAAAATAAAATAGACATATTTAGTATTGCCGCGTCCGTAAAAACCAGCTCTATAAAAATATCACATGACCTAACCCCTCGGGTGAACACCGTAAAAAATAAATAAAAAAAACTGTGTCAAAACAAGCAATTTTTGTCACCTTGCATCACAAAAGGTGCAACACCAAGTGATCAAAAACGCGTATGTCCCACAAAATGGTACCAATAAAACCGTCACCTCATCCCGCAAAAAATGAGCCCCTACATAAGAAAATCTCTCAAAAAATAAAAAAACTATAGCTCTTAGAACATGGAGACACTAAAACATCATTTTTTTGGTTTCAAAAATGCTATTATTGTGTTAAAGTGAAACAAATAAAAAAAAGTATACATATTAGGTATTGCCGCGTCCGTAAAAACCAGCTCTATAAAAATATCACATGACCTAACCCCTCGGGTGAACACCGTAAAAAAAAAAAAAAAAAAAAACTGTGTCAAAACAAGCAATTTTTGTCACCTTGCATCACAAAAGGTGCAACACCAAGTGATCAAAAACGCGTATGTCCCACAAAATAGTACCAATAAAACCGTCACCTCATCCCGCAAAAAATGAGCCCCTACATAAGAAAATCTCTCAAAAAATAAAAAAACTATAGCTCTCAGAACATGGACACATTAAAACATAATTTTTTGGTTTCAAAAATGCTATTATTGTGTAAAACTTTAATAAATGAGAAAAAGTATACATATTAGGTATCGCCACGTCCGTAACAATCTGCTCTATAAAAATGTCACTTGACTGAACCCCTCAGGTGAACGCTGTAAAAATAAATAAATAGAAACTGTGCTAAAACAACCAATTTTTTGGTCACCTTGCCCCATAAAGTGTTATAATGAATGATCAAAAAATCATATGTACCCAAAAATAGTACTAATAAAACTGGCACCTTATCCCCTAGTTTCCAAAATGGGGTCACTTCTTGGGAGTTTCTACTGTAAGGGTGCATCAGGGGGCTTCAAATGGGACATGGCATCTAAAAACCATGTGGAGTTCCTTTCCTTCTGCGCCCTGCCGTGTGCCCATACAGCAGTTTACGACCACATGTGGGGTGTTTCTGTAAACCGCAGAATCTGGGTAATAAATATTGAGTTTTGTTTGGCTGTTAACCATCGATGTGTTAAGGAAAAAAATTGATTAAAATGGAAAATCTGCCAAAAAAGTGAAATTTAAAAATTTGATCTCCATTTTCCTTTAATTCTTGTGGAACGCCTAAAGGGTTAACAAAGTTTTTAAAATCGGTTTTGAATACCTTGAGGGGTGTAGTTTCTACAATGGGGTCATTTATGGGGGTATCCACTATGTAGGCCCCACAAAGTGACTTCAGACCTGAACTGGTCCTTATAAAGTGGGTTTTGGCAATTTTCTTACAAATTTGAAGAATTGCTTCTAAACTTCTAAGCCTTCTAACGTCCTAAAAAAATAAAATGACATTTCCAAAATGATGCCAACATAAAGTAGACATATGGGAAATGTTAAATAATAACTATTTTATAAGGTATCACTTTCTGTTTTGAAAGCAGAGAAATTGAAATTTAGAAAATTGCGAATTTTTCAAATTTTTGGGTAAATTTGGGATTTTTTCATAAATAAAGGTGAAATATTTTGACTCAAATTTATGACTATCATGAAGTACAATGTGTCACGAGAAAACAATCTCTGAATGACTTGGATAAATAAAGGTGTTCCAAAGTTATTACCACATAAAGTGAGATATGTCAGTTTTGCAAAATTTGGCCTGGTCAGGAAGGGGGCAAAGGGCCCAGATGGGAAGTGGTTAAAATGTACCTAAACATTCAAGCAAACTTTATTAAAATCTATTCTATTTCTTGAGAAATAGTTACCTGAACTTCAGGTGGCTATTGCGCTTTTGAATCTATAGGCTCATACACCGCTAACATGTCAGCTGTACAGATTCCGCTGGGGCCACGTTAAGTGCTGTACAGGCAGGAGCTCACATCGCTGCCCCCTGTCTGTACCCATGCAAGGCTTTCAGTGGAGTGGGACAAGAACTTGCATAGCACATCTCTGCTCCTGCCTGCCCTCGCTCCGCTAAAGCCTGGTATGGAGCATCAGTAATGTAAAAGGAAAAGTAAAAAAATATTGAAAATTCAAGTACTGTATATTACAAGAAGTTTTTTTTACCACATTTAGAATAGGTTTTTAAAAAGTTTACACAAGCCTACAACAATACTTCAAGGCATAATCAATATGTCCCTCCCACATTATAACCCAAAAACTTACATAAAAATACCCAAATATTTATAAAAATCAAAATTTTCATGAAGTAAATCAGGCCACATATTATAATAAGCAGTCTGTTAATTTCAAAAGGTGAAATATGCTGCTGAAATCCCCAGCATAAATGGACATACTGCAGATCTAAAAACCACAGCACTCTCATAGTATGTTGATGATATTAACTTTTTACAGAATTTGGATCTTCTAAGCAGGGGCAGACTGGCCATAAACCCTACAGGGAAATTTCCTGGCCAATACCCAGGGGGCTGCCCAAGCCCTCCTCACGCTGCCGGCCAGGTACATAATGATCTGATTAATTAATGCTAAAATAACTTATCCACCTGGCCGGCGGCCGCAGGTGCCCTACTGAATTCAAGTCCACATTACAGAGATCCAGTTGTATACTGCAACGGGGACGGCAGTACTTTGTGCTGCACTGTGGTATTTGGTTCTGCTGGGGCGGTACTTTGTGCTGCTCTACGGTATTGCTGCCCCACCTACTTGTGTTGTCCCTGCCTACTTGCGTTGCCCCACCTTCTTTCAGTTTGGACCCGCCTACAACATGGGACTACTTTTTATTTTTTTTCTCAGGGCCACTGTAAGTTCCCATCCGTCCCTGCTTCTAAGACTTTGGACGTATTTTTATTTTTTCTGCCGTTTTTCACGTCTTATAGATGTGTGTTTGAAATACTTCCAAGACATAACAGTGAGTCCAAGGGGTAAACTGGAACTTGTTTTGTCACCATCTGCTAAGCTGGTGCATTCACAATTTGTGTTGCAGGTTATGTATATTAATATATGCAGATGTGTAAATTGTTTTACTTTACATGGATACAGGGTTAGTGAAAGGAAATACGAGAAGTGGGTTAAAACTGCAGGACCTGATCTTGAGTGCAATCACCTATCTGGACACACGCACTGAGTTCTGGAGGCAGCAGAAGCCTATCTACGCCCGGGAAAGGGACCGCAGAATTTTGCAACAAAAGTGGAACCGGGAACGTAATAAACCTTCTGATCGCAATCAGTACATTTACGAGAACATGGAAACGATTGCGACGTGTATGTACTAATCTATTGATAATGAGATGGTTACACTTGCGAGAATAGATGTTTAGCAAGTTTGAAGTAGATGGGACACTTAAGACCTCTTTACACTGTCCGATCTTCGGGCAGATTAGGTAATGAGCGTTCGTTAGCAATAATCTGCTGGTATAAAGGTGTTGTTGATTACTTGATTAACAACCAAAACGCTCTTTTATGGGTTAATAGATGGTTGGCGCGGTCACCTAAATCATTGTTTGCCGGCAGCAGATCATGCTGTCTAAACGGCCTCTGCTGCCGGCAAACAACGATTCTGTATGGGGATGACTTGTAGTAACAGGAACACCCAATCACAATCCTTTCAAATAAACATACAAAATATAATACATATACTATTATGGGTTGGGTTGCTGAAATTATAAAAATTTTGGAATACCCCATTTAATATTGATAACCTGAGTTGCAGTAGGGGACACAGCAAGAGGCACTAAGGGTAAACAATACAAGGGACACAGCGCTCCCTCATTCATCTGTCCAGCAGGGGTGTCGGGAGTCGGGATCTCACCAAATAAAAATAGGCCATTATTTTTAATTCCCAGAAAGGTTGAGTTTTCACTGTTTCAGAACAGAACAAGTTTTTATTTTTTGTCATGATCGCCAGGCTTCTCATGAAGGGTTGTGGTCATGGCTGGGTTTTACCACAAATTGCTGGTTTTGCTGTGGTGCCCTAGACTTGTTGTTTTGGCTAACCACCACTGGGGTGTTTTCTGACTGTTCTAGTACTCTCCAATGGAAATGCAGAAGGGAGTTACAAGAAAGCCCGCCAAGTGTTAAAGACCATCCAGACTTGGAGAGATGACCCCGATAAACAGGAATTGATAGGTTACCTTTATAGCTGCATCGGCAACGCTCATATGGACATGGGACAGATGGAAGAGGCACTACAGAGTCACAAGAAGGACCTCCAAATAGCAAATGAAAGGTAAGCCTTTTATCGGTGATCTTATGTCTACGCGTGTCTGTCTCCATTAATTCTACCACCATCTTTATTTCAGTTTAACCAGTTCCCGTTTCTTGCAGCTATGGTTGATCATTAAATTCATTGTTGTTTTTCAGCAATATACCAGAAGCAAAATCCCGTGCTCTGGACAACATAGGAAGGGTTTATGCACGGATTGGAAAGTTTCAAGAAGCAGTAAAAGTGTAAGTATGTCTCTTAGTCTCTTATTTATGGTGCAAACATTGTCTTAGTATGGAAAACTGCAGTCCTGGATTTGCTGGGCAGGTCGTCCTGAAGTCAGGAGATTATTTATTTTGCCTCCTATCCCTCTGACTGTAGATGGGAAGAGAAGATTCCTTTGGCATCTTCAAGCTTAGATAAGACTTGGCTGTTCCATGAAATCGGTAGATGCTATCTGGAGCTTGAATTGTTTGAAGAAGCAAGAGACTATGGTGTGAGATCTCAACAAGAAGCAGAAGAGGCTGAGGATGTTGAGTGGCAGCTCAATGCCAGTGTCCTAGTGGCACAGGCCCAAGGTAAACCCTTTTATACTATGTAAAAATTAAGGATTCATTGCAGGAAAAGGAAGTTTAAGTTACCATTTTGTTAGGGTAAAAATTGTTGGGGTTAGATTGTCCATTCAGTTGGCCTAATGTCTGTGGGCAACCCTGCAGTAGTTACCCAAAACTAGACTCAGAACAGCATAAATTATAGAAATACTAAATCTTTTATTGGACATACACTTGTATAAAACATAGAAATCCGTATACATAAGCAGCATTAAATCACACAGGATGATCTCCACAGGTCAATATATATAAAGTGCATAGTGCCTCAACTCTAAAATTACATAGGGGAAAAACATGCAGTAAAAGTGAATACAGACCAAACAGTCCTGTAACCCAACACGTGTTTCGCAGTCGCTTTGAGAAACTGACCGCGAAACACGTGTTGGGATCCAGGACTGTTTGGTCTGTATTCACTTTTACTGCATGTTTTTCCCCTATGTCATTGTAGAGTTGAGGCACTATGCACTTTATATATATATATTGACTGAGGGCTGTGATTGATTACCTTTTCTCACAGTCTGGGAATTCTTATTGCAAAGTGATGTTCAATATAATGTAACAGACCTGTAGGGATCATCCTGTGTGATTTAATGCTGCTTATGTATACGGATTTCTATGTTTTATACAAGTGTATGTCCAATAAAAGATTTTGTATTTCTATAATTTATGCTGTTCCGAGTCTAGTTTTGGGTAAATACTTGTAGTTAGTTCGAACAGCAACAATACCGGGCGTTTACTCGCTTTGTGATTTGGGTGTGCAAGCCTGCAGTCGGCAGCATCTCATCCTGAGGGTTAGGAATGGATTTAAGTTCATGCTGTCTGAGGTGAGGCAGTGGTCGCCTAACTTCTCTGTTTGAAGCAGGTCCAACTTCTCTAACCAGTGTGCACCACCATCTCTAGTGCCTGAGAGAGCAGGAGAGTGTTTTGTGCCTACAGGCCACTGAGTTGTTCCTCTATCTATATATCCTGTTAGAGCAATAGGACATCATTTAGGGGGTCTCCCACTTGGGTCCCCCATATATCAGTAAATCTAGCAGACCTGTCCATTCATGCATTGCAAGGACATTTTTTTTTATTTGTTTGGCGGCCATGCCACAATACTCTGGCCAGAACGGGCCTCCCTGGAAATAATAGAAAAAGCTGGACCCTCATAGCTGACATACATATCGGCTGCCATTTAAAAAGAGGGTGTTTTTAGGAGACAACTCTTTAATCGGGTAATGTATAGTGCAATTTTTCTTTAAATTCTTCAGGTAGACCTGTTTATTCATACTGTGCCTATGGACGGGCATGTGCTAACCGTACTGCCCCACCACCGCCTGTATTCCCCTTCTACTACATTTTAACATTGCAACACATTAAATGTATAAAAACACTTTAAAGGGGCATTCCAAGTAATATTTATTAGATCAGGGTCCCCACTGATCATGAGAACGGGGGTCGTGTACCCTGCAGGGCCCTTAAAGTGAATGGGGTGGCACTTTGAACACGTACATTGCTTCTCCACTCATCTATATTGGGCCCCTACGGAAATAGCCAAACACATGACTCTGCTACTTCGGCAGTTCCTTATAGATGAAAGAAGAGGCAGTGCACATGCCCAGCCTGCCACTCTGTTCTTTTCGAGTGGGTCTGTGGGGTACGGGGGCCCAGTTTTCATGATCATGGGGGTTCCAGTGGTAGGTCTCCCACCGATCTAATAGTTATCGCCTATCCTGTGGAAAATGGATAACTTGAAATCACCGGAATACCCCTTTAAGAAAATCTGCTGTGTAGCAGTAGGCCGACAAATGTGGGCAAAGAAATATCTACTAGAAAGCCATTGTCTTATTGTAAGTGGACCAGTCACAGAGGGAAGAATGGCCTGACATATTCGGTCAGGCCTGTGGTTCTCTGAAGTGCTGCACATGAGCTCTACATGGTTACTTTATTGACCTTCTATTATTGTTTTTCTCTTTTAATTTAGTAAAATTAAAGGATTATCAGTCTGCCGTGATCAACTTTGAAAAAGCCTTAGAGAAAGCAAGAACTGTAGACAATAAAGATGCAGAGCAGGCAATCCTTACTGTGAGTATACTTCAAGGAGTCCAGTCACAAGACGTTTTCCTATATCCACTGGAATGGGTCAGTGGTCGAGCATGCTTACCACGACTCCACTCAAAGTCTATGTCCCTGCCAGAGGTAACGGAGTACAGCACTCCACTGTTATATTGGTGGGGGCCCACTATCTGAAGAACGGAGTTCCTGTGTAAATAGAGGGAATATCGAGCATACACAGTCTTTGGGACCGCCAAACATAACAGAGAACAGCACTTCACTGTATAGGGGATAACTGTTAGATAGGTGGGGGTCTAACCGATCTACCAACCTAGCTATTCAGTGTACATGCTCGACCTGCCACTCCATCCATTTTAGGGGTCCCCATGGGTTATAGGGCCCCTGTTCTTGAGAGTGGTTAGACCCCACCGATAAGAAGTTATCCTTTATGCACTGTATAGGGAAAAACGTACGTTACCAGAAACCCCCCTGAACCCCTTATTGTCTGGTATAGTTCAACACTCTGATCTTTCCAGTGGTAAAAAATTAGGATTCCGTAGACAAGGTGATTAAATGATGATATGAAGCCAGTGTCACATGCTAATAAACTTCTAAAGCTGCTTCTCCTACCTGGTCAGGACTCGTGCCAGATTAAAGAGTACCTCCAACCAAAAATCTAAAACTGCTCCAGAATCTACATGTTTACTAAGTGCGTGGATTTTTTCTCCAAAGTTCATCTGTTTTTCCTCTAACCTGTCAGTGCCTTTTTATTGGAGACCAGGAATTGATATCTCATGGGGTTGCAGTCCATTGCACATTTGACGCCTGATTACGTCAGCATGCTCCCTATCATCTCTTCCCTCATGTCCCTGGCAGTCCTTGTGATGGACCTTCTGTTATATCGTCCCTCCTGCCTTCTAAACAAGATATGGGCCTACACAGAAATCATAGAGCCCCAGCAGGTCTCCTGATGTGGAAAAGTTGGATCTGGCGTTGTTTTCTGTCATATTTCTAAAGCTTCCTTCGCACTTTTTATGGCCAAAAGTAATAAAAAACTAAAAAGGCAAAGTTTGTAGTGTGCGTTAGATTTCACTGGAGGCTTTCAGCTAATACCTGGCTGTAGCTATTTTTGGGGGAAAAAAATGGAAAAAACACTGTTAAACGGGTTGTCTCACTTCAGCAAATGGCATTTATCATGTAGAGAAAGTTAATGCAAGCCACTTACTAATGTATTGTTATTGTCCATATTGCTTCCTTTGCTGGTTGGATTCATTTTTCCCTCACGTTATACACTGCATGTTTCCATGGTTACGACCACCCTGTAATCCAGCAGCGGTGGCCGTGCTTGCACAATATAGGAAAAATCTCTGGCCTCTCTTGTGGCTGGGACCACGGGAGTGCGCATAATCCAGCACTTTTTTCTATATTGTGCAAGCGTGACCACCACTGCTGGGTTGTATGGTGGTCATAACCATGGAAACAAGCAGTGTATAATGTGATGAAAAAATGAGCAAAGGTTGAAAAAAGTCAGCAAAGGTGGCAATATGGACAATCACCATAAATTAGTAAGTGGCTTGTATTAACTTTTTCTACATGATAAATGTCATTTGCTGAAGTGAGACAACCTCTTTAAGCATGACAGGAACATATTTTTCAATGTATTTATACCATGAAGCTGGCATAAATGCACTGATTAATCTTCCCCCGGTGATCTACAAATTCTCACTTTCCTTCTAATTGTAAATTAAAAAATTCAACCACCACTAGGGGGAGCTCAGTACATAGGAATTTATGCAGCTACAATAGTACTCGGTAGATGTTGTATAAATCACTATGAGCTCCCCCTAGTGGTGGCTACAGGAAAACAACCTCCTGTGAGAAAGCAGTAAAAGCAGCTTAGTGCTCGGCCTCCCTGCTGCTCTATGGTCTGCCTCAATAGGAGGGAAGGTACTGCTGAGGCATGTAAAACGCTGGCTGCAGAGCATCTGTATTATCCCCTAATATAAATGGACTTCTATTGGTGTTTTTTTTTTTTTTTTTTTTACTGTACTACTATTATGTCATTATTCTTATCCATCGTCTTACAGTCTAATAAAAACTAAAAGACAATTCTGTCATTCTTGTACTTTCCAAGGCCCTTGAAGATGCAAAAAGAGATTCAACAGAGGAGAATAAATCGGAAGACAGTGAGACAGAAGATGACCCAGTCGGTAGGTGACCGATACTGGGCTGGTAATAAAAAGCTTAAAGGAACACTCTAGACAACTGATAAAGTATCAAAGAACAGTAAAGCTACTTTCACATTGCATTTAGCTTGCACCTTTATCCTAACCATAGGCTCCCATTATAGTGACAGAGGCCAACAGAGTGTTTGCTGCACCTCCCTCCAGTGGATACCAGTTGTTTTGGGCGGGATTCGAGCGGTCATTTAAAAAAAAATTGTATTGCGGCCAAACATGTGGATGAGGTGGAGTAGGAAAACTGGAGTAGCTTTTCTAGACAAAAGTGTTAGGTTTAGGGATAAGACATTTATCAAATATGGAACATTTGGTAAATGTGGCATAAAGTACGACAACCCAGACTCAAGCAAAACTGACTTCAAATATTCCACCCAATGTTCATCTTGACAACTTATGCAGAGGAGCAGTAGATCCATGCGTCTTTTTTTGGCTTTTGGATTCTGACCTTTTCCTAGAAGACGATGACTATGTTGATTTTCTTTGTTTTCCAGAGGACAATGTATGAAGTGGAGAGGAGCGTCATTGTGAGCACAGTCCCTTATCACCATGTGGCACAGTCTGCCGGGACTCAGTAATAGGAGGACTACACCTGCAGACTGAACCATGCAGAACTCGTTGCCATTTATTTAAACACTAGGAATAAATCACGGTGATGAAATCTTCACTTTTCCATATGTATTTCTGACATCTTGTGTCTTTCTTCTCATTCCTTCAAGTCATTTGACAGTAGTATGCAGATAGGATCACAGGACTGTCCCTAATGAAGGCTCAAATCTGGCATAGATAGAGGCCAGGAAAAGTTCTTGGGGTATACATCAACTGTATTCATAGGGCTCCATTTATGCTGTGGAGGAGAATAGAGTGTCTTATTGGTCTTCATTTAGGTGGTATACAGTCGTGGCCAAAAGTTTTGAGAATGACACAAATATCAGTTTTCACAAAGTTTGCTGCTAAACTTATTTTAGATCTTTGTTTCAGTTGTTTCTGTGATGTAGTGAAATATAATTACATGCACTTCATACGTTTCAAAGGCTTTTATCGACAATTACATGACATTTATGCAAAGAGTCAGTATTTGCAGTGTTGGCCCTTCTTTTTCAGGACCTCTGCAATTCGACTGGGCATGCTGTCAATCAACTTCTGGGCCAATTCCTGACTGATAGCAACCCATTCTTTCATAATCACTTCTTGGAGTTTGTCAGAATTAGTGGGTTTTTGTTTGTCCACCCGCCTCTTGAGGATTGACCACAAGTTCTCAATAGGATTAAGATCTGGGGAGTTTCCAGGCCATGGACCCAAAATGTCAACGTTTTGGTCCCCGAGCCACTTAGTTATCACTTTTGCCTTATGGCACGGTGCTCCATCGTGCTGGAAAATGCATTGTTCTTCACCAAACTGTTGTTGGATTGTTGGAAGAAGTTGCTGTTGGAGGGTGTTTTGGTACCATTCTTTATTCATGGCTGTGTTTTTGGGCAAAATTGTGAGTGAGCCCACTCCTTTGGATGAGAAGCAACCCCACACATGAATGGTCTCAGGATGCTTTACTGTTGGCATGACACAGGACTGATGGTAGCGCTCACCTTTTCTTCTCCAGACAAGCATTTTTCCAGATGCCCCAAACAATCGGAAAGAGGCTTCATCGGAGAATATCACTTTGCCCCAGTCCTCAGCAGTCCATTCACCATTTTTTCTGCAGAAGATCAATCTGTCCCTGATGGTTTTTTTGGAGAGAAGTGGCTTCTTTGCTGCCCTTCTTGACACCAGGCCATCTTCCAAAAGTCTTCGCCTCACTGTGCGTGCAGATGCGCTCACACCTGCCTGCTGCCATTCCTGAGCAAGCTCTGCACTGGTGGCACTCCGATCCCGCAGCTGAATCCTCGTTAGGAGATGATCCTGGCGCTTGCTGGACTTTCTTGGACGCCCTGAAGCCTTCTTAACAAGAATTGAACCTCTTTCCTTGAAGTTCTTGATGATCCTATAAATTGTTGATTGAGGTGCAATCTTAGTAGCCACAATATCCTTGCCTCTGAAGCCATTTTTATGTAACGCAATGATGGCTGCACGCGTTTCTTTGCAGGTCACCATGGTTAACAATGGAAGAACAATGATTTCAAGCATCACCCTCCTTTTAACATGTCAAGTCTGCCATTTTACCTGACATAATGATCTCCAGCCTTGTGCTCGTCAACATTCTCACCTGAGTTAACAAGACGATTACTGAAATGATCTCAGCAGGTCCTTTAATGACAGCAATGAAATGCAGTGGAAAGTTTTTTTTGGGATTAAGTTAATTTTCATGGCAAAGAAGGACTATGCAATTCATCTGATCACTCTTCATAACATTCTGGAGTATATGCAAATTGCTATTATAAAAACTTAAGCAGCAACTTTTCCAATTTCCAATATTTCTGTAATTCTCAAAACTTTTGGCCACGACTGTACATTAAGTATAAGAAATCACGGCAGAGTGCCGCCACAAAAAGGTGGAACTCTCACAGTGTATACCTTCAATGGGAAGACAAAACATAATGGGGTAGGTTAACTATTGAAAATGTGTCAGTTTTTTTGTGCATTTGCGCCCAAAAAACTAACATTCATGCTTTTCATCACATTTACCGATTTATACATTTTTCTAAACTTTTTACGCCTTTTCCAACAAGGAGAGTGGCCTTTTAGGAAAGGAGAATGTAGTTGCCTGAAAGGGGGCGTGGTCTAAACGTCGCCATCTTATAGGTGGTGTCAACTTAGACTAGACATTTTTTTTGGCGCAATGACACATTTGTTTGTATCATGGACAAATTTTGGTTCATGGACAGTCATTTTGGTGCACAAAGAGAATTTTTCGGGCATGGACAGAATTCTAACATAAATAATAATAATAGTCTTTATTTATATAGCACCAACATATACCGCAGCGCTTTACAGTTCAGGCGTTCATGTACAAACAGTGATAAATAACATAGCAACAGACAACTCAATAATTACAAGAGGAATGAGGACCCTGCTCGCAAGAGCTTACAATCTATGAGGGGAAAGGGGTGACACAAAAGCTAAAAGTGCTTGTTTTGTGCAATGGTCCTGCCGTCTTGGGATTAATAGGGGAGTAGATATAAAGCTGCAGTCACCAGCCGATATCTGTAGTGCTTCTGGGTGCGGTGGAGAGTTTGGTGGAGGATCAGGTTCAGGAAATGATAATAAATGGGCTATATACGGAGAGGTCTATATAAATCTGGCACTGGATTTACAATACTCTAAATTTATAAAGGTCCATGTCCCAGAATAGGGAATTTGTCCAATATTAAGACTGTGATTCGCATTCTTAGACCGTGCAAAGTACACTATTAGTAAATCTGCCCCAATGTGCACAGAGCCTTAGCTAGAGGTACTTGGGTCTATACAGGTGGGGTTTAACAGGGGCGGACTAGCCATAGCAGATGCCAAGGGACCTCGCTGAGCCCTCCTCATGGCTGTAGGCTGGGTACATAACGATCTGATGCTCTCAGGAGCATTGGGTACTTACACACCTGGCCAGCAGCTGCAGGTGCCCCCCTGAATTTAACTGTATGATTATCCTCAGGACAGTGTTACACTTGAATACTGCAGCACCGGCTGGGGGGAGAGGGGGTTATTTTTTTTGCTGGCTACTTGTGTTGCCCTATGTTGTGTGAATTTGGATTTGCCTACAAGATGAGGCCCACTTTTAGTTTTTTTTACAGGGTCACTTTAAAGAGGTTTACCTCTGGATAGGTTATCAGTATCTGATCGGTAGGGGTCTGTCACTGGGACCTCCAGCGATCAACTGTTTGAGAAGGCAGCAGTGTTTGCAGTGGGGCTTTGGCCTTCTCCAGCTTTTCCTAGGCCGTGCGAGGACATGTTCCTTGGTCACATGGCTTAGGTGCAGCTGAGTCCCATAGAAGGGAAAGGGGCTGAGCGCAGTACCAAGCACAGCCGCTGTACAATGGAGATAGGTCATCAGTAAAGATGAGCGAATTTTTCAAAAATTAGATTCGAATTTATTTGTGGCAAATCGCGTTAAAAACAGCTTTTTCCTGGCTGGAGAGAGCCTTTATAGTGGTGTAGAACACTGTGCCTTGCAGTAACACGCATAGGGAGTCTGCTGGGGTAGTGAAATAATACTGTGAGTCAGTATGACATGCAGATGACAGGCGTCGCTCTTAGAATCACTGCACACATCATTTATTTGGGCAGTCACGGTGCCAAAACTGACCAAATAACTCAAGTATGAACTCAGCCTTACAGGTCGATGTTAGCGCCAAGAAGAAGCACACTCCTTTTACACCATCGTCAGCTGATTCCACAGAGATGTCTACAGATGTCTTCCCTATTAAACGCTTATACAAGTAGAGCCCCCGACAGAAAGGAGAGGGTGTCATGTACCACTGATGAAGGAGCACGCAGGCTCCGAAACGCGTCTGGAAATGGATGAAATGTAATCAAGGAAGATCTTCTAATAAAATCGAGACATATAGCCACAAACAGAGGAGACTGCAGAATTAAGAATGATCAAATATGATCAAAAATATAAATCATGGTTTACTAAGGATGAATTAAAACCATCACTATCACTAACACTATATATTTTTGGACTTTCTGGACTATCTTGGGACTTTTTGGGCTTTGATAATCATCAATGGATTTTGTGATTTATAAACTTTTGTTTCAGCTAAAATCATGGGACAATAGAACAAAATATCAATTGGGGAATTGCACTATTCATACTCTATTTTTCTTTTTATACATATTTTTTATATGAGTTTTATTTGAAAGGAAGTATGCATTGGAAGCGATGTTGTTTAATGAAGTATTAGAGGTGATGTATTGATTTATTGATGGTACATACATTTTCACATTTATAGCTTTTAAATTTTGGATCAAAGTTTATATTTAAGTAAAATACTGTGTTTTATTGCAGCTCCGAATGTTATGAGTGCATGTTAATTTATCCTCAATATATACATTCAAAGCTTTGGGTATAGCTTTTTATAACAAAGCAACTTAAAATCCAGATATCATGACAGGAGAGCCACCACACATACCATATTAATGTCAGCAGTAAGTTTGTGTTGATGTCATTGATTATTTTGCCCTTCCTCTGATCCCAAAAAACGGATCCTGTCTGTGGAGCATCCGCCTTCACTCGGTCAGCATTCGGTCATTAACCCATCAGTATTGCTAAGGCCAAAAAAACAGGAGTGGATCCAAAACTTGAATGGAATATTTGCATGTCTTCTGTGTTTTGTACCCACTCCTGCTTTTAGCTAGCAAATCACAAGCCAATTCTGATGGGACCATACAGGCGCTACACAGACAGGATCCGTTGTGCGTCTCATTTTTCCTTCCTTCTGACAGATCAGAAGAAGGGTCAAATAAATGAGGATGTCAGCCAGGCAGAAAGGCAAAATAGTGGCCCAGTCATGAAGTGGGGAGGGTGGGAACAGCATGAGAAGTCCGCAGAGTTTCCCTATGACATAGTGGTGAGGTGGAAGCAGCATGAGGAGACCACAGAGTGGCCCAATGACAGACTCTGGAGGTGGCGGCAGCATCAGGAGGAGGCCACAGAGTGGCACAATGACAGTGTGGAGGTGGCGGCAGCATCATTAGACCATAGAGTGACCCGGTGACATAGTGTGGAGGTGGCAGCAGCATGAGGAGACCACAGAGTGGCAAGGTGACATAGTGTGGAGGTCGCAGCAGCATCAAGAGGCCACAGACTGGCAAGGTGACATAGTGTGGAGGTGGCAGCAGCATCAGGAGACCACAGAGTGACCCAGTGACAGAGTGGGAGGTGGGTGGCAATACCAGCTGAAGATGGTGGGTGAAAGAAGAAGCACTTGGCATCAAATGTGTGGCATCAGGCGGGTGGCAGCATCAGAATAATAGCTGAGGCAGGTAGCCAGAAGAAACCGGTCTCTTTTGTCAAAGTGTTGGTGTGGCACAATGGATGATCTAGTCTGATGCATCAGGCATTGGTGGGTGGAAATCCTGGCTGATCCACGCCTAATTAATCTTGACAAAGGTAAGTCTCTCCACATTTTGGGTGGACAGGCGAGTTCTTCTTGGGGTAACTATGGCCCCCGCCGCACTAAACACCCACTCTGATGCCACGCTACTGGCCGAGCAGGACAGCTTTTCCAGGGCAAACTCGGCCAGTTGCTGCCACAAATCCAGTTTGGCTGCCCAGTAGTCCAGCGGATCTTCAATGAAGGCTGGCAGGGTGCACTCCAAGTATGCCACCACCTGCTGGTTCAAGTTCTGCTCTATGTCTAGCTGCTGGTGAGTAGTTTCTTCACTATGCGGGTGAAGAAAGCTGCTCATCAGCAACTAGACTCAGGCTGCTGCTGATGGAGCTGGTACTGCTCCTGCCACCTTACCCCTCCCCAGCAGCCATGGCAGTGGAACATGAGGGCAGGGGGCCCTTCCCCCCGGTCAGACCTGCGAGAGGATGGACGATGGCGCAGATAGGATACTATAGGATGTCTCTATAGTAGTTCAGTTTGTCCTCCCTCTCAGTGTAAAAAAGGCCATTTTGGACCGGTAGCGAGGGTCCAACAAGGTGGAGAGCCAGAAGTCATCCCTCTGCCTAATGGTGACAATTTGTCTGTCACTACGCAAGCAAGTGAGCATGCATTGGGCCATTTGTGCAAGTGACTCGGAGGGACTCCCTGCCTCCATCTCCACTGCATACTGCCACAGTGTGTCTGGGTCCCCTGCCTCGTCTTCCTCATCGACCTGTAGCTCCTCTGCCTGCTCCTCCTCTCCTGTCACCTGTGTAGAAAAACCACCCATTTCGCTACACATTGCTTGTGCTCCAATGTCCTCCTTCTCCTCCTCCTCCTCCTCCTCCAGTTCAGCCCCAACAGGACTCATGTGGCCTTGAGACTTAGGCGCCACGTCTCCGGTCCCCTCACCAACCAGATTTACCAGCATCTGTTCCAGGTCATGAAGCAGTGGAATGACGTTCTTTATCCTGTTGTCCTGGCGACTGACAAATAACGTGGCCTCCTCAAAGGGCCTGAGCAATCAGCGTGTGTCACAAATGAGCTGCTACTGGCTGACATCAAAGTTACACAGGGGAGTACTCCTGTCCGCTTGGATCATCAAGAAATCGTTTATGGACTCTCTGTTCGTACAGTTGGTCCAACATATGGAGGGTGGAATTCCAACGGGTGGAAACGTCGCATATCAGCCTATGTTGGGGGATGCCGTTCTGCCGCTGCAGCTCAAGGAGCGTGTGCTTTGCAGTGTACGAGTGGCTGAAGTGCATGCAAAGTTTCCTGGCCATTTTTAGTATGTCTTGCAGATTGGTGGAAGACTTCAGGAACCGCTTGACAACCAGATTGAACACGTGTGCTATGCAGGGCGCATGGCTCAGCCCTCCTTGACACAGCGCCGACAACATGTTCTTCCAGTTGTCGGTCACCATGGTTCCGATTTTGAGTTGTCGCAGAGAAAGCCAGGATTCGATTTCTTGATGAAGGACACGGAGCAGTTCCTTCCCTGTGTGACTCTTTGCCCCAGACAAATGAGCTGCAGAACAGCGTGACACCGCCGGGCCCTGCACATGTGGTATGCTGGAGGGGCACTGTGCATTGTCCCTGCAGTGGAGGCTGAGGACACGGTGGAAGATGAGGAGGCAGAGGCGGACATTGTCGCTGGACCAACGGCGTGGCAACGTGGAGGCGGAAGTGGCATCACCTAGCCAAGTTGCTGGTGTGGCTGTGCAGGAACCACATTCACCCAGTGGGGCGTAAAGGACATGTATTGTCCCTGACCGTAGTTACAGCTCCACACGTCGGTGCTGCCTTGGACTTTGGCAGGCTCAAGGACTGGCCCACCTTTTGTTCTACATGTGTGTGCAGGGCTGGTACTGCCTTTTTGGAAAAGAAATGATGGCTTGGGACTATCCACCTCGGCTCAGCACAAGCCATCATTTCTCTGAAAGGTGCAGAGTCCACCACTTGGAAAGGGAGGGACTGCAGCACCAGCAACTTGGACAGGAGCACATTCAGCTGCGCCATTGGATGAGTGCATGCCAGTGGCGTGCCCGGGGGGGGGGGGGGGGGGGGGGGGGGGGCGGGGTGCCGGCTCTTAGCGCTCTCAGGGGGGTGCCAGAACAGAAGCAATGAGCACTTCCATCAATACAGATGGAAGCACTCATTGCTTTTCCCTTTATAAGATGCAGTGCATCCTATAAAGGGAATACTAGTGAGCGCTTCCACAATAGAAGCGCTCACTAGTCTGCAGGAAGAGGGGGACAGAAGCGCTGTAAGCGCTGTACAGTACTTACCCCTCCTTCTGCTCACTCTTCTCAGGGCCGGAGCTGCTGTGTCCTGGCTGCCTGCAGCGTCAGGACGTACAGAGCGCACACTGACCTGACGCTGCAGGAAGTCAGATGACTGAAGCGCGGGCCCTGAGAAGAGAAGACATCCAGGACAGGGAGATTAGCGACAGGAGAGGTAAGTGACTATTATTTTACAGTCTGATCTGAGGTCGTCTGATATGGGGGTCTAATGGGGGTTTGGAGTGGTCTATGGGTGTCTGGAGGTCTGACTGGGGGGTCTGGAAGTCTGACTGGGGGTTTGGAGGTCTGCCTGGGGGTCTGGAGAGGTCTGACTGGGGGATCTGGAGGTCTAATGGGGTCTGATTTGGGGTATGGGGGTCTGATGGTCTGACTGGGGCTCTAGAAGTCTAATGGGTGTCTGGGGGTCTGGAGGTCTAATGGGTGCCTGGAGGTCTAATGGGGGTCTGATCTGAGGTTTAAAACTGGGGTCTTATATGGGGTCTGACAGAGTTCTAAAGGGGGTTTGGTCTGAGATTGGGGGATCTCATTTAGGGTTTTATATGGGGGGTCTGATCTGAAAGGAAGGTAGTTTTTTTTAAATTACTAGCGCACAATATAAAGGGGTGTTTTTGTACTGATGCACTATCTGTGTGGTACCAGTATTTTTAGGGGGACTTTCTGCAGGACAGTATTGGGGGTGGCAGGATGGGGTGTTGAGAAGGTGGGAGGATGATGGAAAAGTAAGAAAGTAATATGTCTGTTTGTAAACCACTTCACATCCGCCCACAGGATATAAACGTCCTATAGGTGGATGTTTATCTCTGAATGGACGTTCTGGAACGTCCATCTAGAGATGGCAGCTGCACGCTGGGGGCAAGCCGAGCAGGGAGCAGGGGGCAACCCAGAGAGAAGGCAGGGACAGTTCCCAGGTGTCCCTGCCTTCTAGATCGCTGTATACACAGTGCTCAACAAGCGTTGTGTATACAGATCAGGAAGCGCTATGCCGCTTCCTGTCCTGGCCCGGTGGTGTGACCGCCGGGAGAGGGCAGGAGCTGTCGGGTCTTCCACAGACCTCGATCAGCCCTGCACTGAGGCTGTACAGCCTCAGTGCACTACTATGTCAGCCCCAGTTACAGGGGAAATCAATGGTGGAAAAAAAAGTTAAGTTAAATATCCCCCAGAGGTCTTGTATGACCTTATGGGGACGCGAAGTGTAAAATAAAAAAAATAAAACAATAAAGTGTTTAACCTCTTGGGGACACAGGGCGTACCTGTATGCCCTGATGTCCCGGTACTTAAAGAGGACCTTTCACTAGAATAAAACATCTAAACTAACTATACAGACATGTAGAGCGGCGCCCAGGGATCCCCCTGCACTTACTATTATACCTGGGCGCCGCTCCGTTCTCCCGTTATAGCCTCCGGTATATTCATAGTTAGGCTCCACCTAGGGGAACCTGCCAGCGTCTCCTCCCATGCTGTAGCGCTGGCCAATCGCAGCGCTCAGCTCATAGCCTGAGAGTTTTTTTTTTTCTCTCAGGCTATGAGCTGAGCGCTGCAATTGGCCAGCGCTACAGCATGGGAGAATGAGACGCCGGCAGGTTCCCCTGGGTGGAGCCTAACTATGAAGATACCGGAGGCTATAACGGGAGAACGGAGCGGCGCCCAGGTATAACAGTAAGTGCAGGGGGATCCCTGGGTGCCGCTCTACATGTCTGTATAGTTAGTTTAGATGTTTTATTCTAGTGAAAGGTCCTCTTTAAGGACACAGGGCATACTGGTACGCCCTTTGTATTTCCGATCACCGCTGCACGGCGGGCGGTGATTGGAAAAGAGTGCCTGCTGAAATCATTCAGCAGGCACTCTACGACAATGCCTGTGACCCGCCCCTCCCCCCCCCCCCCCCCCCCCCCCCCGTATCGGCGATTTCTGCAAACCGCAGGTCAATTCAGACCTGCGGTTTAAAGCGTTTACAGGTGATTCCGGCGGGGATTGGCGCTGCCATCCTTAGGCATCGGGGCTGCCTTTGGGTGCAGAGCCTGTGAGATCCAGCCCTGTATTACTTATACAGCCAATGCATTCTAATACAGAAGTATTGGAATGCATTGTAAAGGGGATCAGACCCCCAAAAGTTGAAGTCCCAAAGTGGGACAAAAAATAAAGTGAAAAAAAAGTTTAAAAAATAAAGTTTTTCCCCCTAAAAATTAAAAGTTTGCCTTCCAAAAACCATACAGCGCTTTTTTTCTTCTGTGCCCTGCCGTGTGCCCTTACATCAGTTTACGACCACATATGAGGTGTTTCTGTAAACTTCAGAATCAGGGTAATAAATATTGAGTTTTGTTTGGCTGTTAACCCTCGATGTGTTAAAGAAAAAAATGTATTAAAATGGAAAATCTGCCAAAAAAGTGAAATTTTGAAATGTCATCTCCATTTTCCTTTAATTCTTGTGGAACACCTAAAGGGTTAACAAAGTTTGTAAAATCAGTTTTGAGTAACTTGAGGAGTGTAGTTTCTACAATGGAGTCATTTATGGGGGGTTTCCACTATGTAAGCTCCACAACGTGATTTCAGAACTGAACTGGTTCTAAGGGTCCATTCACACGTCCGTTGTTTCTTTCCTGATCTGTTCCGTTTTTTGCGGAACAGATCTGAACCAGATCTGGACCCATTCATTTTCAATGGGTCCTGAAAAAAAATCAGACATTGAGCTGTCCGTTTTTTTTCAGGACCTATTGAAAATGAATGGGTCCAGATCTGGTCCAGATCTGTTCCGCAAAAAACGGAACAGATCAGGAAAGAAACAACGGACGTGTGAATGGACCCTTAAAGTGTTTTTTGGAAATTTTCTTTAAAATTTTAAGAATTGCTTCTAAAATTCTAAGCCTTCTAACGTCCTAAAAAAATAAAATGATGCCAACATAAAGTAGACATATGGGTAATGTTAAGTAATAAATATTTAATGAGGTATCACTTTCTGTTTTAAAAGCAGAGAAATAGAAATGTTGAAAATTGCGAATTTTTCATATTGTTTTTTTTCCAATTTTGGATTATTTTATAAGTAAAGGTGAAATATATCGACTCAAATTTACCACTGTACAATGTGTCACGAGAAAACAATCTCAGAATGGCTTGGATAAGTAAAAGCGTTCCAAAGATATTACCAAATAAATGTCAGATTTGCAAAATTAGGCTCTGTCAGGAAGGGGGAAATGGCCCAGATGTGAAGTGGTTAAAGGTGGAAAAAGTTCTGAAATGATTTATCTTTGTCTCTTTTTTTTTTTACATCACAGAAACCTGGCATTTTAACAGGGGTGTGTAGACTTTTTATATCCACTGTATCTCTTACATCCAGTGACTTCTCTTCTCTGATGTAGATATTCTCTTTCCTCTTCTTCTCCTGTTAGACCAGTCCACCATGGTGACTTCTTTCAGCCGTGCCTCGTTTCTGCAGAGTTTAATGTGATCTATAAACTGTACCACTCAATTGAAAAACAAACTGAAATCTTTTAGGTAGAGGGAAGAAAAAATATAAAAATAAAATGAAATGGTTGCATAAGTGTGCACACCCTTAAACTAATACTTTGTTGAAGCAGCCTTTGATTTTATTACAGCACTCAATCTTTTTGGGTATGAGTCTTATCAGCATGGCATATTTTGACTTGGCAAGATTTGCCCACTCTTCTTTGCAAAAAACACTCCAAATCTGTCAGATTGCGAGGGCATCTCCTGTGCACAGCCCTCTTCAGATCACCCCACAGATTTTCAATCGGATTCAGGTCTGGGCTCTGGCTGGGCCATTCCAAAATCTTTATCTTCTTCTGGTGAAGCCATTCCTTTGTTGATTTGGATGTATGCTTTGGGTCGTTGTCATGCTGAAAGATGAAGTTCCTCTTTATGTTCAGCTTTCTAGCAGAAGCCTGAAGGTTTTGTGCGAATATTGACTGGTATTTGGAACTGTTCATAATTCCCTCTAGCTTAACAAAGGCCCCAGTTCCAGCTGAAGAAAAACGGCCCCAAAGCAAGATGCTGCCACCAGCATGCTTCACTGTGGTATGGTGTTCATTTGGTGATGTGCAGTGTTGTTTTTGCGCCAAACATATCTTTTGGAATTATGGCCAAAAAGTTCAACCTTGGTTTCATCAGACCATAACACCTTTTCCCACATGCTTTTGGGAGACTTCAGATGTGTTTTTGCAAAATGTAGCCTGGCTTGGATGTTTTTCTTCGTAAGAAAAGGCTTACATCTTGCCACTCTACCCCATAGCCCAGACATATGAAGAATACGGGAGATTGTTGTCACATTTACTTGCCAAATATTCCTGCAGCTCCTTTAATGTTGCTGTAGGCCTGTTGGTAGCCTCCCAGACCAGTTTTCTTCTCGTCTTTTCATCAATTTTGGAGAGATGTCCAGTTCTTGGTAATGTCACTGTTGTGCCATATTTTCTCCACTTGATGATGATCACTGTGTTCCATGGTATATCTAATGCCTTGGAAATTCTTTTGTACCCTTCTCCTGACTGATACCTTTTAACAATTAAATCCCTCTGAGGATTTGGAAGCTCTCTGTGGACCATAGCTTTTGCTGTGGGATCCGACTAAGAAAATTTCAGGAAAGACAAACTAGAGCAGTTGAACTTTTATTTGGGATTAATCAGAGGCACTTTAAATGATGGCAGGTGTATGCTGACTCCTATTTAACATGATTTTGAATGTGATTGCTTAATTCTGAACACAGCTACATCCCCAGTTATACGAGGGTGTGCACACTTATGCAACCACATTATTTATATTTTTATTTTCTTTCTTCCCTCCACCTAAAAGATTTCAGTTTGTTTTTCAATTGAGTGGTACAGTTTATAGTTCACATTAAAGGTTCTGAAATGATTTATCTTTGTCTCATTTTTTTACAGCACAGAAACCTGACATTTTAAAGAGGACCTTTCACCGATCCTGACATTGTGAACTAAGTATACAGACATGGAAAGCGGGGCCCGGGGATCTCACTGCACTTACTATTATCCCTGGGCGCCGCTCCGTTCTCCCGCTATGCCCACCGGTATCTTCGGTCACTAAGTTATGGTAGGCGGAGATTTCGGTCACTAAGTTATGGTAGGCAGAGTCTGCCCTTGTTCTGCTGTAGCGCTGGCCAATCGCAGCCATAGCACCCGCACTGAATCCTGAACCATTCATTTCACTGGGTCTGTGTACATGAGCGGTTTTTTTCACACATCAGTACTGCGTTGTATAGTCTGTGTTTTTCATGCAGCCCTGGCCCCATAGAAGTGAATGGGGCTTCAGTGAAAAATGCATTTGCTTGCGGATGCAATGCGTTTTTCACTGATGGTTGCTAAGAGATGTTGTTTGTAAACCTTCAGTTTTTTATCACGTGCCTGAGAAACGCATCAAAACGCATTGCACCCGTGTGGAAAAAACTGAACAACTGAACAAAATCGCAGACAAAACTGACTGAACTTGCTTGCAAAATGGTGCGAGTTTCAATGAACACACCCTGAACCCATCCGAACCTAATCCGTCACGCTCGTGTGAAAGGGGCCTAATACACACAAAAAAGGGCTTTAGAACATATAACTGCACCGCTGAACGGCAAATATATTTTACTTTTGCCACTAATACACGCCACAAAAGGCTTTGGAACATATAACTGCACCGCTGAACGGCAAATATATTTTTCTTTTGCCACTAATACACGCCACAAAAGACTTTAGAACATATATGGTAACTGCACCGCTGAACGGCAAATATATTTTTATTTTGCCACTTATACACGCCACGAAAGGCTTTAGAACATATAACTGCACCGCTGAACGGCAAATATATTTTTATTTTGCCACTAATACACGACAAAAAGGGCTTTAGAAGATATAACTGCACCGCTGAACGGCAAATATATTTTTATTTTGCCACTAATGCACAACAAAAATGGCTTTAGAACATATAACTGCACCGCTGAACGGCAAATATATTTTTATTTTGCCACTAATACACGCCACGAAAAGCTTTAGAACATATAACTGCACCGCTGAATGGCAAATATATTTTTATTTGGCCACTAATATACGCCACAAAAGGCTTTAGAACATATAACTGAACCGCTGAACAGCAAATATACTTTTCTTTTGCCACTAATACACGCCACAAAAGGCTTTAGAACATATAACTGCACCGCTAAATAGCAAATATATTTTTATTTTGCCACTAATACACAATAAAAATGGCTTTAGAACTTATAACTGTATCACTAAACGGCAAATATATTTTTCTTTTGCCACTAATATACGCCACAAAGGCTTTAAAACATATACGGTAACTGAACCGCTGAACGGCAAATATATTTTTATTTTTGCCACTAATACACGCCACAAAAGGCTTTAGAACATATAACTGCACCGCTGAACGGCAAATATATTTTTCTTTTGCCACTAATACACGACAAAAAGGGCTTTAGAACATATAACTGCACCGCTGAACGGCAAATATATTTTTATTTTGCCACTAATGCACAACAAAAATGGCTTTAGAACATATAACTGCACCGCTGAACGGCAAATATATTTTTATTTTGCCACTAATACACGCCACGAAAAGCTTTAGAACATATAACTGCACCGCTGAATGGCAAATATATTTTTATTTGGCCACTAATATACGCCACAAAAGGCTTTAGAACATATAACTGAACCGCTGAACAGCAAATATACTTTTCTTTTGCCACTAATACACGCCACAAAAGGCTTTAGAACATATAACTGCACCGCTAAATAGCAAATATATTTTTATTTTGCCACTAATACACAATAAAAATGGCTTTAGAACTTATAACTGTATCACTAAACGGCAAATATATTTTTCTTTTGCCACTAATATACGCCACAAAGGCTTTAAAACATATACGGTAACTGAACCGCTGAACGGCAAATATATTTTTATTTTTGCCACTAATACACGCCACAAAAGGCTTTAGAACATATAACTGCACCGCTGAACGGCATATCTACAGTATTATACTTTTGCCACTAATACACAACAAAAAGGGCTGCAATTTTAGCACTTCACCACACAATGACTAATAAGCCCTTTTTCCCCCACTAATACAAGCCAAAAATGCTTTAGAACATATAACTGCACCACACAAGGGCAAATAAGACATAGAAATATTTCCTTGTAATAAACCCTGTTAATGGCTGTAACACCCCAATAACAAGAACGGTTTGCTGGAATTACAGAGCTGTATAATGGCAATTTGGGTGCCCAGTCAGTGCAGCAAGGTGTAATAGGATTGTTTCTATTACCCAGGCTGTAACCTCCCCTAATGAACCCTGTTCAACATAAAAGCTGTGGAATGATTCCTCTCTATCCTTTCCCTACACCTTGAGTAATCTTTCCATGCACTTGTAAATCGTTTTGTTAGCACAATTAAGTTTTTTCTAGCCCTGTCCCTAGCTCCTACTGACATCTCTCCCTGCACTAAGTACACTGGGAAATAGCAGAATCCAAGATGGCTGAGGCTATTTATAGGGCTGTGACATCACAGGGCTGGCTGCTGATTGGCTGCATGCATGGCATTATGGGTGATCGAGCCTTCCCAGAGTTCCTTGCTCCATGTCCTCACACATGCTTTAGCCATTTTAGGAAAAAATGCAATTCGTTACCACGAAACGTGAGGAAATTCTGATTTGGTGCGAAACAAATTTTTCCTGAAATTCGGATAGAATTCCATTTCGTCAGCTTCGATTCGCTCATCAGTATTAACGTCTAGGAAAACCCTTTTAAGTTCCCAGTCTGCCCCTGCAGTTTAATAAGACTTTTGGGTGCAAGGGTATTTTTGCTATGGAATGCACTTCAGTAATCCAAGGCTGGCTCTCAGATTTCTTGCAGTTCCATGTGCTATGGATCCACACACAGCTTCAGCCCCTTTCAAATAGGGGTCATCCATGTGTGACCACCAGCCATGGAAACCAGAGCGAAAATTGACGTTAGTTGACATACTCTAGGACGCTTATTTAACCTCTTCCGGACACATGACGTACCGGTACGGCATGTTGTCCCGGTACTAAGGACACATGACGTACTGGTACGTCATGTGTATTTCCGTCGTGTATTTCTGACCGTTGATCGGAACCCGGTGCCTGCTCAAATCGTTGAGCAGGCACCTTGGCTAAATGCGCGGGGGTGAAGGTCCTGTGACCCTCCAGTGTCGTCGATCGCTGCAAACCGCAGGTCAATTCAGACCTGCGGTTTACGGCTTTTCAATGTTGCGGCGATCGGTGGTGTCATCGGGTCCCCGTGGGGCTGTAGGGGGGACCCGATGGCATGGAAGGCAGCACGATGCCTTCCTGAGGCATCGGCGCTGCCTTCCTGTGACGAGCCTGTGAGATCCAGCCCCCTGGATCTCACAGGCCAGAAGCTGTATGAGTAATACACACAGTATTACTCATACAGCCAATGCATTCCAATACAGAAGTATTGGAATGCATTGTGAAAGGGATTAGACCCCCAAAAGTTGAAGTCCCAAAGTGGGACAAAAAATAAAGTAAAAAAAAAGTTGAAAAAATAAAGTTTTCCCCCCCTAAAAATTAAAAGTTTCAAGTAAAAATAAACAAAAACGTCCTTTTCCCCAAATAAAGTTAAAAAAAATTGGTAAAAAATAGGGGGGGGGGGAGTTTACATATTAGGTATCGCCGCGTCCGTATCGACTGGCTCTATAAACATATCACATGACCTAACCCCTCAGATAAACACTGTAAAAAATAAAAAATAAAAACTGCTAAATAAACAATTTTTTTGTCACCTTACATCACAAAAAGTACAACAGTAAGCGATCAAAAAGGCGTATGCCCACCAAAATCTAACCGTCACCTCATCCCTCAAAAAACGAGCCCCTACCTAAGACAATCGCCCAAAAATAAAAAAAAACTATGGCTCAGAATATGGAGACACTAAAACATTATATTTTTCTTTTTAAAAAAGCTGTTATTGTGTAAAACTTAAGTAAGTTAAAAAAAGTATACATATTAGGTATCGCCGCATCCGTATCGACCGGCTCTATAAAAATATCACATGACCTAACTCCTCAGGTGAACACCGTAAAAAAAAAATTTGTCATCTTACATCACAAAAAGTGTAATAGCAAGCGATAAAAGTCATATGCACCCCAAAATAGTGCCAATCAAACCGTCATCTCATCCCGCAAAAAATTAGACCCTACCTAAGATGATTGCCCAAAAACTGAAAAAAACTATGGCTCTCAGACTATGGAGACACTAAAACATGATTTTTTTTTTTGTTTAAAAAATGAAATCATTGTGTAAAATTTACATAAATAAAAAAAAATTGTATACATATTAGGTATCGCCTTGTCCGTGACAACCTGGTCTATAAAAATACCACATGATCTAACCTGTCAGATGAATGTTGTAAATAACAAAATAAAAAACGGTGCCAAAACAGCCTTTTCTTGTTACCTTGCCTCAGAAAAAGTGTAATATAGAGCAACCAAAAATCATATGTACCCTAAACTAGTACAGACAAAACTTCCACCCTATCCCGTAGTTTCTAAAATGGGGTCAATTTTTTGGAGTTTCTACTCTAGGGGTGCATCAGGGGGGCTTCAAATGGGACATGGTGTCAAAAAACCAGTCCAGCAAAATCTGCCTTCCAAAAACCGTATGGCATTCCTTTCCTTCTGCGCCCTGCCGTGTGCCCGTACAGCAGTTAACGACCACATATGGGGTGTTTCTGTAAACTACAGAATCAGGGCCATAAATATTGAGTTTTGTTTGGCTGTTAACCCTTGGTTTGTAACTGGAAAAAATGGATTAAAATGAAAAATTTGCCCAAAAATTTTAATTCTGAAATTTGATCTTCATTTGCCAATAACTCTTGTGGAACACCTAAAGGGTTAACGACATATGTAAAATCAGTTTTGAATACCTTGAGGGGTGTAGTTTCTTAGATGTGGTCACTTTTTTGGAGTTTCTACTCTAGGGGTGCATCAGGGGGGCTTCAAATGGGACATGGTGTCAAAAAACCAGTCCAGCAAAATCTGCCTTGCAAAAACCGTATGGCAGTCCTTTCCTTCTGCGCCCTGCCGTGTGCCCGTACAGCGGTTTACGACCACATATGGGGTGTTTCTGTAAACTACAGAATCAGGGCCATAAATATTGAGTTTTGTTTGGCTGTTAACCCTTACTTTGTAACTGGAAAAAAAATATTAAAATGAAAAATCTGCCAAAAAAGTGACATTTTGAAATTGTATCTCTATTTTCCATTAATTCTTGTGGAACACCTAAAGGGTTAACAACGTTTGTAAAATGAGTTTTGAATACCTTGAGGGGTGTAGTTTCTAGAATGGGGTCATTTTTGGGTGGTTTCTATTATGTAAGCCTCACAAAGTGACTTCAGACCTGAACTGGTCCTTAAAAAGTGGGTTTTTGAAAATTTCTGAAAAATTTCAAGATTTACTTCTAAACATCTAAGCCTTGTAACATCCCCCAAAAATAAAATGTCATTCCCAAAATGATCCTAACATGAAGTAGACATATGGGGAATGTAAAGTTGGTATTTTTTTAATAAATAAAAATGATTATTTTTTTTACTCCATTTTACCAGTGTCATGAAGTACAACATGTGACAAAAAAAACAATCTCAGAATGGCCTGGATAAGTCAAGTCAAAGCGTTTTAAAGTTATCACCGGATAAACGTCTCTGCTAAGGTTCAGGACTATGTTCAACTTAATTTACTTCCGGCCATTATGAAGATTAGATCTAAAATTAAATTATGGCATCGGTTCACCCTTTCGAGAGGAGATAGGGTCTCCCTGGTGAAAATGATAGTTCTTCCCCAACTGCTTTATGTTCTCCGGAATTCCCTGGTTTGGATAGAGGACAAATTTTTTAAACTGATAGAGAAGATGATCAATGACTTGCTATGGGGGAGGAAGCGAGTAAGGCTGAAACTGGATTATTTTTCAATGCCGCCGGAACAGGGGGGCTTGAACCTTCCGAGCTTCAGGGGATACTTTATTGCGTCTCAGCTATGTTTTTTTTATAAGTGGGAGACCAGCCCCTTATGCAAAAAATTGGTGGACCAATTTGATTTTCTTGACTTTTTTTTACCCTATTAGAGTCAGGATGCCTAATGACTCGGAGGCAGGAGTTTAGAGGTTTTGTTAAGCTTGTCACCAGGGCCTGGAAACTGATCAGGAGCTGGCTTTCTATCACATCCTCACTGGTTTGCACTCCACTATGGCAAAATCAAAGACTTCCAGCGCTGGGCGACCCCAATTGCCAGCAGTACTGGAGGTCTAAGAATATTCACTACATAGCGCAAGTAGTTGGTGATGGTCGGATCCTCTCTTGAGGAGATCGTGCAGAAGGAAAACACAGGAGAAATACTTTGGTTTAGATATTTTCAGTTACGACTGGCACTTTGTAGTATCATGGATAGAACCCTATTAAGTATAGACACGTCGAGTTTTTTGCACAGCCTAATAAGGAAAAAGAATTACGTTAAGGCTAAGATAGCTTATTGTTACAAACACTTAACTAGGGCACGCTTTTTGGATTGTCTTTCGCCTGGACAAAAGTCCTGGAGACTCACTTACCCTAATTTATCTTAGGAAAGTGTTTTGAAGAATATGGGTTTGGTTTCATTTAGTTTTAACCACATAGTTGTTCAGTTTAATATTATGCACAGGATATATGTTACCCCGCTGTGGCTCCAGAGGCGTGGACTGCGAGATAACTCCAACTGCATGCGTTGTGGGAGCCCGAATTCAGACTATCTTCATCTGTTTTGGGATTGCCCCCTTTTAGATGGTTATTGGGGAGCAATACAAGAACTTCTTGTGCGGCGACTGCAGATGGAGCTCCCTCGCCAGCCTCAGCTATGGATCCTTGGGGATCTTTCTGTTCTAAATTGCCAGAAGCCAGAGCAGTGCCTTTTGACCAGGGCGATGTTTGTGGCCCGTCTTCTGATCTCTAGGTCCTGGTTCGCAGCTACCCCGCCTCACGTTAACCAGTGGCTCAGTGGCGTACATAGAAATCATTGGGCCCCATAGCAAAAATCTGAATTGGGCCCCTAACCCCACCCACTACCCACCCGTGGCCCATTCTCCTACTAATTAAACCGTTATTCAAGTGAAATTCAAGTGCCTATAGTGCTTAATAATCCATACTTTCGTACACCGCTAATAATACAGAGGTGTACAGAAGTACAGATTTCACTAGGGCTGCAGCGAGCAATGTACAGCACACATCACTCTTCCTGCCTGTCTGCTAAAGCCTGGCACAGTGGGCACAGGCAGGAAGAGCGATTTATATGCCAGTAGAGCTGAAGGAGGGCAAGGCAGGAGCTTGCATAGCATCGTTCCTCCTGCTTGTGCCCACTCTGCACAACACCCCCCCTCCATGAACTCTTCTTAATGCTAATGTGACAGAGTTCACTGGGGGGGGGGGGGGGGGAGCTACTGGGGCATCGTTGTCTATATAAGCATCAACAGCAAGCAGTGTTAATGGGGGGGGGGCTGCTTGAGGCACATTGTTCTGTATATGATAAGATTATGTAGAGGGCAGTGTGCCCCCCCTCCCCTCGAACTCTGCTTGCTGCTGCCCCCTCACACTAACCATTTGCCCCTCCCCCACACTTCCCCATTAACTTTTTTTTTACTTTTGACGGTGCACAGCTGCACACTACTTACATTGTCCGTAGCTGTGCAGGGCACGCTCTCTGGACACATTACCAGTCTCTGGGGATTGGAGTTATAAATCACTGAGCCGGGCAGGCAGCGCAGTGGAAGACAAGTCTAGCATCATCCCGCCCGCTCAGTCCTGTCTCTGTCTACTGAGCTAGGCTAGCCAATCAGCAGCAGGCTATTAACGCTGCTAAATGCTGATTGGCCGGTTCAACACCCAGCAGACAGACAAAGGAAAGCGCACTGGCATAGGCTGGCTGGGCACTGTCTGTCACTGCAGGAGCCGGCAGGAAGATTGATAAAATATGTAAGGGGAGGGGGGCCCTGAGCACAGGGGAAGCAGGGCCCGTCTGAGCCCCAGATAGGGAGAAGTGATAGTGGAGCCACAGCAGCTATGTCAGTGTAATTAGGGGCGGGGCCTTCCATCCACTCCAGGCCCCCCCCCCTTCACGGGCCCCATAGCAGCCGCGTGGTCTGCCTCTATTGTAGGTACGCCACTGCAGTGGCTGAAATTAGTCAATAAAATCAGAGATTACGAAGCCATTTTGTATAGGCAGAGAGGTTCTTATGATAAATGGCTCAGGGTTTGGGCAGCATGGAATGGGTGAAAGAAGAATTGAAAAGCCTCATGTTCATTTATTTTTTTATGGTCGGGAATGTATGTATCCTGTTTTTCTTAATCTTGTAAGTGTTGGTTGAGATGAATAAAGAAAAAGTATTAATAAAAAAAAAAAAAAGTTATCACCACTTAAAGTGACACTGGTCAGATTTGCAAAAAATAACCTGGTCCTTAAAGGGGTTATCCCATCTTAGACAATGGGGGCATATCGCTAGGATATGCCGCCATTGTCTGATAGGTTCGGGTCCCACCGCTGGGACCCGAACCTACAAGGAGAACGGAGCGGGGAGAATTGTGGCTGGAGGACCCTGGGTTTCCCGGGGTCCGTCCACCACCCGGCGCAGCTCCCGCCTCTCCCATTGAAGTGAATGGGAGCGCACCGCACATGCACGGCCACCGCTCCCATTCATTTCTATGGGGCTGACGGAAATAGCCGAGCCAGCGCTCGGCTATTTTTGGTGGCTACATAGAAATGAATTGAGGGCGGCTGCGCATGCGCAGTGCGCCCTCCTCAAGTTTCTCTGCTCCGTTCTGCTTGTAGGTGTGGGTCCCAGCGGAGGGACCCGCACCTATCAGACAATAGCGGCATATCCTAGCGATGGGCCCCCATTGTCTATGATCGGATAACCCCTTTAAGGTGAAATAAGGCTGTGTCCTTAAGGAGTTAAAGTGTTCTTTTGATTTCAGCGCATGTACATACCCTAACCATTGTTGGTACTAAAGCAAAGAACAAAAAAGAAGCGTGGAGGGGTTATCATAAATTTCTATTCATAGTAACTTTTACGTAAGGTACCCTAATAGACATCAGCTAACACTGAAGTGGGCAGTATGCTGGCTGTATGTGGTCCTCTTTGGAAAACTCTGATCCTGCCAATTTCATTCCTTAGATGCCAGGGCTGATGCGATTTCTAGTGGCACCCAGTGGCAGATTGCGCCTCTGCTATGGGGCCCGTAGTGAGAGGGGACCCTGTGCAGAACTTTCCAGGTATAGATTCATGGCATTTTCCTTCAGCCACCACTAGAGAGAGCTTAGTGCATGGAGATATTACAGCTTCCACTAAAGGGGTTTTGCCTAGAGGTGCGACGAATATAATTTTTTTCGAATCCGAAAAGGTTCTTGAATCCTACGAATCCTGTACATGAGAATTGTGTGAACAGTGTAAGAAACAAAGTGATCCAAACACTTATGGGGGGGATCTGTGGATGGCACTGTTATGGGGGGATCTGTGGATGGCACTGTTATGGGGGGGATCTGTGGATGGCACTGTTATAGGGGGATCTGTGGATGGCACTGTTATGGGGGGATCTGTGGATGGCACTGTTATGGGGGGATCTGTGGATGGCACTGTTATGGGGGGATCTGTGGATGGCACTGTTATGGGGGGATCTGTGGATGGCACTGTTATGGGGGGATCTGTGGATGGCACTGTTATGGGGGGATCTGTGGATGGCACTGTTATGGGGGGATCTGTGGATGGCACTGTTATGGGGGATTTGTTGATGGCACTGTTATGGGATCTCTGGATGGCACTGTGATGGGGGGGATCTGTGGATGACACATATATAGCATCTTATACTATGTGCCATCCACAGATCCCCCCCCATAACAGTGTCCCTGCAGTGTGAATGACCCCCAATACAGGGGCTGGGGGCCGGCATCTGGATTAGGAATGACAGTGGGGACCGGGGTAGTCCCTGTATTCTATTGCACCGGCCCCGCTCACTGTTGTATAATCTTATCTAACCTGTAGGCATTGTTAAAATATAATAATCATTTGTAATCCGGCTGTATTACTTACAACAAGTTCCGTAGCAGAGAGGAGGGAGGAGGCAGGCCAGGAGGGCGGGCGGGTGGCACGTCACTCACTACGTCACGCACCCGCGCCGCCTGCTTCATTCATAAAGTGGGCGGCTCAGGTGCATGACGTAGTGAGTGACGAGCCGCCCGCCCAGCCTGCCTCCTGCCTGCCTCCTCCGGAACTTAGTTGTAATACAGCTGGATTACAAATGATTATTATATTTTAACAATGCCTACAGGTTAGATAAGATTATACAACAGGGAGTGGGATTCGTCGGATATAAAAAAACACCAGCTTACGTGAGCTCCCACAGTCCCAGTCACCAGAGAGGCTCTCACTTTTTCCTATAGTGTCCAAGCACGACCACCACTGATGGATAGCGGGGTGGTCGTAACCATGGAAACAAGCAGTGTATAATGTGATCGAAAAATGAACCAAGCCAGCAAACAAAGCAATATGGGTAATAACAATACATTAGTAAGTGCTTTCTCTACATGATAAATGCCACTTGCTGAAGTGAGACAACCCCTTTTAAGTCTGGTTTGCTTTAGGCACAGGGAACAGCAAACCCTGCCCAGCCGGGCACTTGGGAGCTGTTTTCCAGCAGAATAAAAGCACTTTTTCTGGACGTGGAATAAATGTACAAAGTGCACACAGGTATGTTTGCAATCTTTATTGGGGCAATATTGTTAGTTATAGGTGAAAATGACGTCACAGACTCCCTTTAAATCTCTGCTCTTTTTTATCTCAGGTGTTCACGGAGGTGTTATTAGTGATTGATAGCACTTCCTGTGTTAGGCCTCCTGCAAATGACCGCGTATGTTTTGTGGTCCGCAAAATACAGATGCAGTCTGTGTGCATAGGGAGCTTTACGGGCCCCATTGTAGAAATGAGGACAAGAATAGTGTAGATTAGATAGTAATATAGAGGCTCACCCGTTCGTTAATATGGGTATGGTGCACTTGCCCTGATTGATTACACCCAATCAATAGAAAGTGGTTAAAATTGAATATAGAGGATGGCAGGCACTCATTATCTGTAACCACCCGCAGACTACAGGTGGAAAATATTTTCTAAAGTATATATAAAGGTAAAATCAATATAAAATCAATAAAAAATGAATCTATGAAAAATCAATAAGATACTGATTCAAAAAATGCAAGGAGGATGACAGAGTGGATAAAAAAGTAGAAAGAAAAATATGGAACAGAGATGGATATTATTATATAGGAGTAATAATATATATGAATATATATGAAAAGATACATAAGGATATAGATCTAGTCATATGGTATGTCCTTCTAAATAACCATTCAGAGGGTATTGTCCCAGGTGGTTGTCCAAGGAGTAAAAATAGTTCATCAATGTTCATAAATACATGAGTCCATATAAATAGTGGTTAAATGGTTAAAAGAGTTGGCAATGGTTAAAAGGTCAAAAGGTCAAGGGATGGTAGGTGTCCTCATGGAGTTATTTCCTACTAAAGTGCAATTTTGTTAGACACAATGAATGGTATATATAGTGTGGTTGATATAACTTGCTATTACTTCCAAGTATCGCTCACTTGCCCCTCACTGTTATTCAGGGTTAGTAGGTTTAGTGCCCACCGCTACCCTGTGGCATCCCACGTGTGCAGCTGGGTTTTTTATTTTTTTTATCCTATTTGTATTCCTGTGTATGCTTTCATATCATGTTTGTATATTATGTTTTTTACATGTCCTTTTTATAACATGTCCTTTTATATCATACATTATATATATATATGCTTACTATATAACACATGTGATATATACAAAACAATAATCCCATTGCTAGACTTAGGATATACAATGAAAAAATGGTATAATTACAAAAAAGACCTTAAATAGGAGCCCACTGTACAGAATTACACACAAATGATTTGGAAAAAAACGCACCAAAACGCAATAGCTTTTTTTATTTATTTTTTTTGGGAGAAGCTGCAAAAACACAAGATGTATATAACCTATAAACCAAATCTGTAAGATAACTAAAGGAAAGAGAGATATCAACTCAGGAACAGCTGATCCAGTACAGATTTTGGCAAAAAAAAATGGATTCCAGATTTTTGGGACAACCACTTGTCCTGGATGACTATAAAAAGGGAGACCACAAAACAGCAGGCAACCACTGAGGAAGGAGTAAGGTATACTCCGAAACGCGTTTGGTGTTTTAGACCTGCTATTGTGGACTATTTCCACCACTTTACAACTATGGATATATACTGTAGGAGAAACGATCCCAGCAAAATTCGATAACCCAATCTGTATACAGACACCGCAGTGAAACGTCCCTCCCGATGCCTTACTGACGGCAGGAGTGCGAATCACGGACTTAATGCCGACATACGTGATATCTCTTGAACTTTGAACCACGGGATTACGTGAGACGCCCAACTCGAACAGCAAAGAGCAGCTCCAGTAACCCTCGTTTCTCCAGGAAAGAGGTAGGAGATTCCCGTGATCCCAGCTACACACAAATGACTTTCGATTATCCAAGAAAGAGGTAAAAAAACTTCTGTATACCCAGCTGCACACGTGGGATGCCACAGGGTAGCGGTGGGCACTAAACCTATACTTGGAAGTAATAGTAATAGCAAGTTATATCAACCACACTATATATACCATTCATTGTATCTAACAAAATTGCACTTTAGTAGGAAATAACTCCATGAGGACACCTACCATCCCTTGACCTTTTGACCTTTTAACCATTGCCAACTCTTTTAACCATTTAACCACTATTTATATGGACTCATGTATTTATGAACATTGATGAACTATTTTTACTCCTTGGACAACCGCCTGGGACAATACCCTCTGAATGGTTTTTTAGAAGGACATACCATATGACTAGATCTATATCCTTATGTATCTTTTCATATATATTCATATATATTAATACTTATATATATTAATATCCATCTCTGTTCAATATTTTTTTTCTTTCTACTTTTTTATCCACTATGTCATCCTCCTTGCATTTTTTGTATCAGTATCTTATTGATTTTTTTTATAGATTTTTCATTGATTTATTTTTTTATTGATTTTTCATTGATTTTATATTAATTTTACCCTTATATATACTTAATAAAATATGTTCCACCTGTAGTCTGCGGGTGGTTACACATGGATGCGGGCAGCACACATATAACATTTGTGTGCTGTTATAGAAATGAATGGGTCTGCATTTGATCCGTAAAAGATGCAAACTGAAAAAACGTTTGTGTGCATGAGGCCTAAGTGTGTCAGTCACTGATAGTTGCCCGGGGGCGGTCTTAAAGGGGTTTTGTCACTTCAATAAGTGGCATTTTTCATGTAGAGAATGTTAATACAAGACACTTACTAATGTATTGTGATTGTCCATATTGCTTCCTTTGCTCCCTTGATTCATTTTTCTATCACATTATACACTGCTTGTTTCCATGGTTACAACCACCTTGCAATCCATCAGTGGTGGTCGTGCTTGCACACTATAAGAAAAAGTGCCGGGCTCTCTGGTGACCAGGACTGTGGGAGCTCACGTAAGCTGGTACTTTTTCCTATAGTGTGCAAGTACGGCCACTGCTGCTGGATTGCGGGGTGTTCATAACCATGGAAACTTTCTCTGCATAGTGGCAAAATCCCTTTAAGTTCAGTGGTAACTGTATAAAGTACTAATCAGATCAAGCACCCATTTATATCATGTAATGTGTAAAGGGAATCAGAGGAGTTATCTTGCCACGTCTGGCATTATTAACAGAGCTCCCGTATAAAGATATAAACAGTTACGGTGATCAGTAACTTCAAAAATCTTAAGTGTAAAGAAAAAGAAGGAATACTTAAAGTGATTATATGCCCCACACCTCCCCAATCTCAATATCATAAAGTCTGTCTGAGTTTACATGAAGAGACAGAAGGATTTGAGCACGCCTACATCATGAGTTCCTTCAAAACCTCTGTGGCTATTGTGAAGGCAAAGGGGGCTCACACCAAATACTGATTGGATTTAGATTTCTCTTGCTCATTCACTTTTCATTTTGGTAACTGATAAAAATATACTATAAGTGCTTTTATTATGGGAAGAAATGGATGCAAATGAGCTCTTAATAAGCTCTGCCTCTAATGCCACCAGATGTAAGGCGGCTTTCCTATTACATTTGGTGGCATTAGAGGCAGAGCTTGTTAAGAGCTCATTTGCTTCCATTTCTTCCCAGAATTCCAGAGGAGCATGAATGGACTATAAGTTTCCTCACACCGATTAAGGCGCTCTCTCCCCAAGGAGAGATAGTAACTCCCAAATCCTGGCTTAGGCCTCTCAGCCAGTTAAGCCAGTATTCTCTGCTCTACACTGATGAGGGGGCAATCATCCTAAAACAACTATCTGCAGATGAGGTGCTGGCTGATTTAATATCCGACTCATGTGTTAAGGCCTATCTAAAGGGTTGAAAAAATTGACTTATAGCAGTGATGGCTAACCTCCGGCACTCCAGCTGTGGTGAAACTACGACTCCCAGGATGCTCCATTCATTTCTGTGAAGTTCTGAGAGCAGCCAAGCAAGTGTACATCTTGGGAGTTGTAGTTTTACCACAGCTGGAGTGCCAGAGGTTAGCCGTCACAGACTTATAGGATAGCTGCCTTACATCTGGCGGCATTAGAGGCAGAGCTTGTTAACAGCTCATTTCCATCCCTTTCTTCCCAGAATTCCAGAGGAACATGTATGGCCTATAAGTCTCCTCACGCCGACTAAAGCGCTCTTTCCCCAAGGAGAGATAGTACCCCCCAAATCCTGCTTTTATTATGAAATGGATTAGAACAATATTTAGTCTGCACTTTCATGGGTTGCCTGTAGGTGCTGCTAGGCAGGGGGTGGTTGTGGATTAGAGAGGACACTAGTAACTTGTGATGAGGCAGAACTTGGTTTACTTGTGTAGATTAAGTTCCAAACATACAAGACATTTCAGCAAACTGTAACAGCAGCCATCTTGGTATAAAAAGAGAAACCAACAAGTTTTACAGATATACACAACTGGTAACCTTAATGTACAGCGCCATCTACTGGTCAAGTGATAATAATACACAATACTGTATATGGTACATGCTGTTGCATCCCCAGCACCCCTTCTCAACGGCATGTGCACAATTATACGACATTCAGTCTCTTTTGTAGAAAACAATGACGTTCCCTTGGCAAAGTTTCTATGTCTTCCCAGGATGTTGGCTCCTGTGTTTGATGTGTTTTAGCAGCGTATGATAACCTACGGGGTGGTATCCCTTTTGTCATCCGAGAGGATCTTCTGATTTCTTGTTGTTCAGTGGGTACTGGCTCGTTGATTGTAAGTTCCACTTCTTGTTCTGGCTCTTGTCCTGCTTCGCATGGGTCAGCGTTTCTTGCTGATTCAGCGCGCAAATCCTCTCTACATTTTTCAAGAATTGTATTATCTGGTGCTTCGCTTTCATCAAAATAAACACTGCGGCTTACTGTGACCTTGTTGGTCTTTGGACAAAGGATTCTATATCCCTTACGCTGCTCACTGTAGCCCACCAGAATGCCTTCTATGGCTTTGTTCTCCAACTTGGAGCGTTTCTCACTTGGAATGTAGGCATATTCTTTACAGCCAAACACTCTGATGTGCCCTACGTTAGGTTTTGATCCATTCCACATTTCATATGGTCTACTTTCAATAGCTTTTGATGGGAGTCTGTTTTGTAGGTATGTTGCGGTCATTATCGCTTCTCACCAGTATTTGTTAGGTAATGCAGCGTCTGAAATCATACATCTGGTCATTTCTACAAGAGTGCGATTCTTTCTGCTACGCCGTTTTGCTCAGGAGTGTATTGGTGTATAACACCTTCTTTCTTTAGGTATGATTCCATCTCTGTACGCCTATATTCCCCTCCATTGTCAGTACGTATTATTCCAGGTTTCCTTTGAAACTTGTTGCTTGTCATAGCTACAAACTCTTGAAGTTTTTCTAATGTCTCACTTTTGTGCTTCATTAGATACGTTATTGTGTACCTAGAATAATCGTCGATGAAAGTCAGTAAATATCTGTTCCCGCCGGGTGTGGTGGTTTTCATTGGTCCGCACACATCACTGTGTATCAGTTCCATGGGTTTAGTGGTTTTTCTCTGACGAAGAGAGGTTCGGGTGGCCGTTGCTTTGATGCAACACGTGCACTTGCTGAGTGTGTGGCAATGCAATATTTTCATGTCTTCTGATGGACCTCTCTTTGCAAAGTCCTTTATAGCTTCTGGGTTTCGATGCCCCAATCTTCTATGCCACAGGTGGATGCACTTGTCATGTGGGTTATGAGTTGCCGCTTTAGCCTTCTCACTTTCAGTGACGAGTTTGTACAGATGTTCATTGAACCTTCCTTTTGCTAGAATTTGCTTTCCATTTTGAATTGTGCATTCATTACAGTGAGTCCATTGCTTGCAAGGGTTTTAACTGATAGGAGGCTTCCTTCTAGGCTTGGAACATACAGAACATTCTTCACAAGGATGCTCTGCTTGCCCCCAGATGGCATTTTGCAGTTCAGAAACCCCTGACCATTACCTTCTGCTGTAATACTTTCCCCATTTACCAGGAAGACTTTGTCTTTTATACTAAAATCAATTTCTATGAAGAATGTCTCGTCGCTTGTCATGTGACTTGTTGCTCCTGTGAGGTACTATTCTGAGTCTCTTAAAAGTACCACTCCATGGTGCACTTTCATTTTCTTTCATGACCGCTTTAGCTCTTTTTCTTGTGGGTAGCTTCTGCTTTCGCTGCTCAGCTTTCCAGATTGAACAGTTCTTTTTCAGATGACCGGCCTTTTTTGCAGCGAAAACATACCCTGGTTTCTTTGCTTTGTCTTATGCCTTCACGCACCTTCAGAGCTGTCTTTGATCTCCCGTTCTCTTCACTATGCAGATTTTCCTTTCTTCTGCTGTATTCATCTTTTAATTTTCCCTTAACATATTCTAGCGTCAGTTCAGTTTCCGGTCTAGTTTCTAGAGCATTTATAAGGGCACTGTATGATTCTGGAAGGCTGCATAGCAGTAATGCTACTACATGATTGTCTTTCATTTCTTCACCTATTGCACCCAGCTGGTCCACAATCTCTAGCATAGCCCATTTCCTGCCCTTTTTCCAGCCTCATCTTATCTAGTTTGCGCAGCAGATATAGTTTACTGGTTAGGCTTGCACGTTCATGCAGTTTTTGTAATGCAGTCCACATACCTTTAGCTGTGTTTTCTTTCCTTCTATGAATGAGTTGATCATCCTCCACTAACAGGCTTATGACTGCTTTTGCTTGCCTGTTTTTCCTGTCCCATTCTTCCGGGTTTTCATGGGGTCTGTGTGTATCTAGTACCTGCCACAAGTCATCTTTGGATAACAACATTTCAAGCTTAAACTTCCATAGCTGGTAGTTGGTATTGTTGAGCTTTGCTATTGTAAACTTCATATCTGAAGCACTTGCCGTCTTTCAGTGAATTGGATGCAGCTCTTGTTTCCTCACACAGGATTTGGTAGGATTGTAGATGCAGCACTTACTTGCTTGGAGTTTTCCTTTTTCTAGTGTCTAGAGCTGGACCCATAACCTGTTGGTTGTGGATTAGAGAAGACACTAGTAGCTTGTGATGAGGCAGAACTTGGTTTACTTGTGTGGATTAAGTTCCAAACATACAAGACATTTCAGCAAACTATAACAGCAGCCATCTTGGTATAAAGAAAGAGAAACCAACAAGTTTTACAGATATACACAACTGGTAACCTTTAATGTACAGCGCCATCTACTGGTCAAGTGATAATAATACACAATACAGTATATGGTACATGCTGTTGCATCCCCAACAGGGGGCACATGCCCCTGGGCCAGTAGATGTTCAGGGCCACTGCAGCCCCTGAACGTAGATACAATTGAGCCTGCAGCAGCACCGGCAGGACAAGGGAACCACTGGTTCCCTGCCCTGCTATTTCTGCAGCGCATAGACATGACGCCTCTACGTTCTTCAGGAGCAGACCCGTAATATTGTCCCTAACTCTAATACTGGCCTCAAGTGCTAATATCACACTATACTGACATCTAACCTTAATACTGACATCTAACCCTAAGGCTACTTTCACACGATCGTATGTGTTTTGTGGTCGGCAAATTGTGGATTCGCAAAACATGGATACTGGCCTTGTGCGTTCCGCATTTTGTGGAACACACACGGCCAGCCCTATGATAGAAATGCCTGTTCTTGTCTGCGATGGCTGACATGCTCTATCTTTTTTCTATTTATTTTTTATTTATTTATTTATTTTTATTTCAATCAGGAAATACGGTACAAAATGTAATCAGTACAATTGTATCCGAAAATTACCCACATCAAAATTGTTATGTTAAACAATGACACATCCTGATCTTTTCGTTAGTAATAAATAAATTTTCCCCTACCTTCCCTTCCAACCCCTTAATTGAAACCAACTCAGAACTGAAGGATTCTATTCTCTCCTCGCCTTCTCTCGTACGGAGAGTTATTACCTACTATACTGCCAGTTTACCAAATTTTTCTCCAATTTGAGCTTCTAGGTACCACTTAATTTGTGAAAATGGAGACATTTATTCTCGTATCTCGTCTTTTGTCAATGCTGATTCAATAAATTTTCTCAATTTTTTAACAAATGTGCCTATTGTCTTTTCTTTATTTTTTTTTATTTCCAGTCTTTCCATATAGAGCACTTTTTTATGGCTCCCAAGACTTCCTCCCAATTAGGGATCTCATTATTTAACCAGTGCCTTAAGATTGATTTCTTGACCGACATGAGCAACAAATGTACCCCTTTCACAGACACCCCTTCTCCCCCTTCCATTGTTTGATCTTTACTGTTGCACTGTTGTGGATTAAGTGCTACTTCTACCTCCCAGGTGGACTTAAAGGGAACCTGTCACCTGGATTTTGGGTATAGAGCTGAGGACATGGGTTGCTAGATGGCCACTAGCACATCCGCAATACCCAGTCCCCATAGCTCTGTGTGCTTTTATTGTGTAAAAAAAACGATTTGATACATATGCAAATTAACCTGAGATGAGTCAGAGCTTGAAAATATAACTATTCTCTGGTCACACAAGTAAGACATGACTATACAAAAATGCATAATACTTATTGAATTCGTCTGCAAATGAAAATAAAAGTGTAATTTATATGTTTAGGGTAACACAATGAACATTTAGAAATGCTCAGTGAGGGTAGCATAGTAGAGGTGACAGGTTCCCTTTAATATAGTCTATGGCCTGGTTCCATAGTGGCGACAATTTTGGACAGCTCCACAGTCCGTGTAGGCAGAACACATTTAGGGCATTGTCTCAAATAATGAGCTGGGGCGTCTTTGTATGAAAGGTTGAATGCATATGTCACCCTATGCATTATCCTCAATTGAGTTTCTCTCCACTGTTCGTTAGGTATTGCCCACCTTATAAAATCTAATCCTTCCCTCATCTGTTTGGCCAGGTCTCTGTCGTTAAGCTCTCTTTCCCACCTAGTAAAGACTCCTTTAACCAGACCTATTGTACGTGTACTATGAATTTTACGATATAGATTCGAAAGAGAGGCCATGGATTTCTCTGTACCTAATAAGGCTTCAAACCATGTCAACCTCTCCGTCTCCCCCATCATAGCAGCTTGCGCAGTGCAGTAAGATTTGATCTGTAGGAAAGGAAGATAGTGAGCAGGAGCTAATTGGTATCTAGATCTGAATTCCTCCCAAGCGATAGGGTGTTGACGTGTGTTGTCTAATAGATCACGCAGTTTGTATATATTTTTCCCTTTCCACTCTTTATACATTTTGGTTTCCCTTCCCTGAGGAAATGAAGGCATGGACCATAATGGCATCTGCGGCGATAGATACATTAGAAGCCTATAAATCTTCCTTATTTCTTTCCAGGCCATAATGGTATCCCTCAAGAGTATAGACCCCTTTATTTGGGTTGGGATGTCTCTGAGTCTCGTATGTAATAGAGCCGACAAATCCCACGGATCTTCCAGATCTTGCTCTAGTCGGCCCACTGAGAAATAAGAGGTTTCCTAAATCCAGTCTCTGGCATGTCTAAACAGAGCCGCCAAATTATAATGTCGTATGTTCGGCAGTTGAAGCCCCCCTTCCCATTTCAACATCGTCAGCTTCTCATAGGCTATACGGGCCCTTTTCTTTTTCCATAAGAAAGAGACAAAGGCTGATTGTATTCTCTTTATATCTCTGTGTTTTAATAATAATGGAATTGTTTGTAAGGGATATAATAGCTTAAAAAAACTGACCATTTTTAAAAGATGCGCTCTTCCACACAAGGATAACAGCAGCTCTTTCCACCTTTCCAGTTCCCTCTCTATCTTTTGAATCAGTGGAGGGTAATTATAGAGTGTGGGCGCGGATCGTCCAATCTTAATACCCAAATAGGTAATATAATCTCGCCTTATCTCCACTGCATATTGCTGCCCTGTCTCCTTTCTTCCTGGGCTTAAAAATAAAATTTGGCTTTTTGACACCTTTATCTTGTAACCTGTTACTGAGCCATAATAAAGAAAAGTGTCTAAAATCTGTTTTAGATGGGCCTCTGGGGATTTCATGTAGAACAGTAGATCGTCTGCAAAACAGGATAGTTTTATCTCCTTCCTCCCTACTGGAATCCCATCATATATATTTGTCTGTATTAAAAGTTGGGCCAGGGGTTCCATAGCCAAATTAAACAAAAGGGGAGATAATGGGCAACCTTGTCTAGTTCCCTTTCTAAGTTCTATGGTGTTTGATAAAAAGCATGGTATATATACTCTTGCTTGGGGGTACACATATATTGCTCTCAGGTAATTTCAAAAATCACCTTTAAGACCTACCCTGTCTAGTACTTCCTCAAGCCAGGCCCAATTCATGTTATCAAATGCTTTCTCGGCATCGACAGCTAGAAGAGCCGGGTTGGCTTTGTGATACCCACCCCTCTGTCCATCCAATGCTATTAAAACCCTTTAATAAAGCCTACTTGGTGGGCCCCTATCAGATCTGGTAGGAATATAGCCAACCTATTGGCCAGTATTTTCGATAACAATTTTACATCTTGATTTATGAGGGAAATTGGCCTATATGATCCTGGTTGGGTCAAGTCTTTTCCCTGTTTTGGAAATAGTTTAATATAGGCCATTTGGTATATCTTTACCCTTCAGAATTGAGTTAAATAACCCTGTGAGGGTTTGCGAGATTTCATCCTCTAAAGCCCTGTAAAATTCAGCTGAAAATCCATCTGGCCCGGGCGCTTTTCCATTTGATAAATTCTTAATTGTTATCTTCAGTTTTTCTTCTGTTATCTCCCTATTAATAGAGGATAGCGCCTCCGTTGATAATCTGGGCAGACAAATCTTCCCCAGAAGTTCCCAGGCTCTCCCCTTACCATATGGGTCTTGGGCGTATAAGGATTTGAAATAATTTCCCAATCTCAATTATTTCTTTGGGATGAGTGTGAAGCGTACCCGCTCTATCCTTAATAGGGTGCAAATGGACTTGTTTAACGAACGGCCTGGACAGGCGGGATAATAGCTTTCCTGCCTTATTACCATAATGGAATAATTCAGCTTTTTTGCGATCCCTGGTCCACTTAGCTCGGCTTTCCATATAATAGTCATAATTGTGTTTTGCTGTGATCCAAAGCACTTTATGCGCCTCCGACGGATCATGTAGGAAAGTCGTGTATGTCTCCCTCAATGTATTTGTCGCTGCATCAAGCTTTGTACGTAGCTCTCTCTTCTTCCCCGCCGTATAGGCTATGATACGCCCTCTTAATACTGCTTTAGCTGTGTCCCAAAACAAAGAAGGATTTTGTTTGTGGCCACTGTTATCTTGAGAAATATCCCACCACCATCCCTGTAACCTGTCTATAAAATCGTCATCAGCCATTAAGTGTTGTGGTAATCTCCAAATATAATCTGTTCCTTTCGGAATATCCTCATTTACATCCATTACAACCGGAGCATGATCTGATAAAACCAGATCAGATATCTCTGAACTGGTGATCTTCGACATAAGGTCAGGGGACACTAACATATAATCTAGTCTTGAACAAGATATCTGAGCATGTGAGAAATGCATATACTCTCTCTCCTCTGGGTGATGATGTCTCCACACATCTATCAAACCAGTAGACTGCAACAGCGGAGAGAGAGTATGAGTACCCCTAGAATTATTATGTTGCCTGGGGACCTGTTGGCGTCTATCTTCTCATTCGTCATGTACTCTATTAAAATCTCCAGCCACTAAAATATGACCCTTCCCCTCTTGCAGCAAATTTGACTCTAGATTGCGATAGAATCCATGTTGCAATGAGTTGGGGGAATAAATGTTATATATGGTAAGGAGTCTGTAACGGTCACGTACACACACACACAGGGGGGAGGATAGTGACCACTGCGCTCCACCCTCACCCCTGGCCCTGCCTACTTGCCTCACGAGTCCTGATGACAGGGGACAACTGGACGGCAGTCCCTAACTTAGTATACGTGCGGGAAGGACAGACAAGACAAATAACGGATAGTGAACGGACCGGGTCAAAACCAAGAGGACAACGCAGTACAGAGGGATAAGCAAAGAAAGGTCAGTAGAAGCCGGGGTCATAAATACCAGGAGAGTCGAAGTACCAAAGGAGTCCGCAAAGAATAGTCAGGTGGAAGCCGAGGTCAATATACCAGGAAGGATGCGCAGTACAGGAGGAGCAGGCAAAGGATCGTCAGGGAACAGGATCAGGTAAGTACACAGGTATCCAACAACTGCCAGGAACCTAAATTAACAGGCAACCTGTGGCCAGCAGGCTGCCTGTATTTATAGTGGGGAGTGAGGGTCATGTGACGTGGCCAGCGTCACATGACCGACAGACCGACCAGTCGAGCGCCGAGTGATCAGCTTGGCGCTCAAGGCAGACCTAGGAGCAGGGAGCCTCCCAGCTATCAAAGCCCCCCTGGAAACGAGGTCAAACACAGATCCTCGCTCCCGAAGCTAAGCAGCAGGTCTGCGGCTGATGGAAGACCGAGTGTGCCTTCGGCACCCCGTTACAGAGACCTACCGTAGTTTCCAAAACTATCTTAATCATTCTGCCCTCTCTATCCACTGTGGTGGACTTGATCTCATACTGTAGTCGTTTATGTAGTAAAACAATCACTCCTGCCTTCCTTCCCGAAGAGGAGGAGCCTAACACCTGCCCAACCCAAAACCTGCGTAATCTCCAGAAGTCCTGTTCCTCAAGGTGCGTCTCCTGCAGCAGAGCTTTTTTAAGTGCTTTAATATGTTTACTTGTTTAAATTGGGACCGTAAGCCCTTCACATGCCAAGTGGTAATTCTCATATTGTCTCTGTTGTGGTGGTCTGCGCAGTAGACACCCCTCGCCGAAAACAGACTGACTCCCAAAATCTCTCCTGTATCTTAACCTCTTCAACATGGAACATAAAAAAGACCCTCAACCAACCTCCTGTCCCTCACCCCTAAACACAAAACTACAACTGTGTAAACTCAACGATATCGCCCATTTTTTAGACTTTTTTCGCACATGTAAGAGTATAGTCGTTGTCACTATTCAACTTGTACTCTCTCATTTCTTTTTTCCCTGCTCCCTCCATTCCATAGCCCCTCGTCTGAGTTACTCTAAATATCCTCCCTCTTGTTATTACTCTCCCATTCACATCTAAAGCCCCATTTCCTCCCTACTCCAGTATCCCACATATGTACTTAAAATCTGCGATACAACCTAATACAAATCTATAACATTGCAAGAAGGGATAGCTTATTCCTATTCAAGATCTCACGTGTCCCCATGCCTAATAGAGCCATCCCTCAGTCCCAACTCTAACTTTGGCTCTGGGATTGCAGGTCTTCTGATCTCTCCCTAAAGCTTGGCGATCTCGGGGATCCGCGTCTCGTCGGGGCCATCTCGCGTCTTCCTCTTCCTGACGAGGTGCTTCTCCTTGACGGACTTGCAGAAGAATAAGGAAAGTCCTTATCCAGCTCCAGTGCTTCCAGAGCTTCTTTAGGGGAGAGAAAAGTCTCTGTGCAGCCATTCGATTGAAATGCTCTCAGCGTTGCCGGGTACAGTAGTGCGAACTTCTTTTTCTTTGAACAAGCTGCGAGCAGAAGTCTGTAAAGGCTCTTTTGCGCTTTGATACTTCTGCGGAGTAATCGCCAAAAAGTAAAATTTTATGGCCCCGCACCATTAGCGCTTGTGAACTTCGTCTGTACTTATTCAGAACGGCTTCTTTTTCTGCATAATTCAAGTATTTCACAATGGGCGATCTTGGTCTGGGATTGCCTAGCTCTTGTTCGTGTGGCTTCAGAGGACCCAGCCTGTGCGCTCTTTCCACTATGAAAGGGCCCTGTAGCCCTAGAGCTTGTGGTATTTCTATTGCACATATCTGTGGTAGCTGGTTGGGCAGTATAGACTCTGGTAGGCCCACAATTCTGAGATTGCTCCGTCTAGAACGGTTTTCTAGATTTTCTATTTTGTCCTTGAGGACTTGGTTGTTTCTCAGGACCTTTCTCACTTGGGTCTGGGCCTTCTCCGGTTCCTCTTCCACTAGAACAACTCTTTGTTCCAGATCAGCTATCTGTGTAGTATGCTGTGACACCTCTTTGAAGCTTTTGCAAGGCTGAGGAGTAGCTTCCAGAGTAGCTTTTATATCTGGAGCCAGCAATTTGGCCACTTCGATTGCCATAGATTAGATTTACAAGAGTATGGTAAGTCCTGTTCTGGAGCGAACCTTAAATCATCCTCCTGTGATTCTGGGGTCGATGTCTCTAGCTGGCGCGAGGGAGGTTGAGAGGCAGATCTCGTCATCCGGCTCGATCTTTCTGCTGCGGCCGCCATCTTGCCCCGCTGCTGTCCAGATTCACGCTGCGGGAGTGCCGGAGTTGAAGTGCGGGAGCCAGCCTTAAGTAAGAATCGTTCCATCGGGCACTCCACTACCCTAAGGAGGAAGTGTAGATGGAGTTATCCACCCCTGTATAAGCCGGCTCCCTGAGTTTCGGGCTATTGGTCCCGGAGCAGCTCTTACTCGCGCCTCTCCATGTGTGCACCGGAACCGGAAGTCATACTCTATCTTTTATGCTGGGCCGTGGAACGGAAGTACGGATGCAGACAATACTTTTGCGGCCTCATTGAACTGAATGGAAATACGCTTGTGTGTATGTACCCTAATGCTGACTCTAACCCCTATACTACACCTTATTCTAATTTACTGGCCCTAATGCTAATATTACTGCTAACCATAATACTGACCCTAATATACTAACCCTAAAACTGACCGTGACCTTAACTATAACCCCCAATACCTCACGTACCTCAAACGGTGACCATAATATATGACTGTCTGCACATATCTGTACCCACTGCAACTTTTATACCTCACACCTGACACATAGTATACACACAGAGTACTGATACGTCAGGTACGAGGTATAATAGATGCAGTCTGTACAGATATATAGTATATACAGCAGTGTACTGATATGTCAGGTACGCGGTATAATAGATGCAGTCTGGACAGATATATAGTATATACAGCAGTGTAGTGATATGTGAGGTACAAGGTAAAAAGATGAAGTGGGTACAGGTACAGTACAGACCAAAAGTTTGAACACACCTTCTAATTCAAAGAGTTTTCTTTATTTTCATGACTATGAAAATTGTAGATTCACACTGAAGGCATCAAAACTATGAATTAACACATGTGGAATTATATACATAACAAACAAGTGTGAAACAACTGAAAATATGTCATATTCTAGGTTCTTCAAAGTAGCCACCTTTTGCTTTGATTACTGCTTTGCATACTCTTGGCATTCTCTTGATAAGCTTCAAGAGGTAGTCCCCTGAAATGGTTTTCACTTCACAGGTGTGCCCTGTCAGGTTTAATAAGTGGGATTTCTTGCCTTATAAATGGGGTTGGGACCATCAGTTGCGTTGAGGAAGTCAGGTGGATACACAGCTGATAGTCCTACTGAATAGACTGTTAGAATTTGTATTATGGCAAGAAAAAAGCAGCTAAGTAAAGAAAAACGAGTGGCCATCATTACTTTAAGAAATGAAGGTCAGTCAGTCAGCCGAAAAATTGGGAAAACTTGAAAAGTAAGGGCTATTTGACCATGAAGGTGAGTGATGGGGTGCTGCGCCAGATGACCTGGCCTCCACAGTCACCGGACCTGAACCCAATCGAGATGGTTTGGGGTGAGCTGGACCGCAGAGTGAAGGCAAAAGGGCCAACAAGTGCTAAGCATCTCTGGGAACTCCTTCAAGACTGCTGGAAGACCATTTCAGGGGACTACCTCTTGAAGCTCCTCAAGAGAATGCCAAGAGTGTGCAAAGCAGTAATCAAAGCAAAAGGTGGCTACTTTGAAGAACCTAGAATATGACATATTTTCAGTTGTTTCACACTTGTTTGTTATGTATATAATTCCACATGTGTTAATTCATAGTTTTGATGCCTTCATAGTCATGAAAATAAAGAAAACTCTTGAATAAGAAGGTGTGTTCAAACTTTTGGTCTGTACTGTATATAGTGTATATAGCACTGTACTGATATGTGTGCTACGAGGTATAATACATGCAGTGTGTACAGGTATATAGTATACAAAGCAATGTACTCATCTGAGATACGAGGTGTAATTTGTACCTCATACCTCACATATCAGTACACTGCTGTATAGACTATATATCTGTACCCACTGCATCTATTATACCCCGTACCTCACATATCGGTATACAGCTGTGTATACTCTATATCTGTATATACTGCATGTATTATAAAAGTATAATAGATGCAATGGGTACAGATATACAGTATACACAGCTGGTGTACTGATATGTGAGGTATGAGGTATAATAGATGCAGTGGGTACAGATATACAAACCAGATTCCAAAAAAGTTGGGACACTATACAAATCGTGAATAAAAACTGAATGCAATGATGTGGAGGTGCCAACTTCTAATATTTTATTCAGAATAGAACATAATTCACGGAACAAAAGTTTAAACTGAGAAAATGTACCATTTTAAGGGAAAAATATGTTGAATCAGAATTTCATGGTGTCAACAAATCCCCAAAAAGTTGGGACAAGGCCATTTTCACCACTGTGTGGCATCTCCCCTTCTTCTTACAACACTAAACAGACGTCTGGGGACCGAGGAGACCAGTTTCTCAAGTTTAGAAATAGGAATGCTCTCCCATTCTTGTCTAATACTGGCCTCTAACTGTTCAATCGTCTTGGGCCTTCTTTGTTGCACCTTCCTCTTTATGATGCGCCAAATGTTCTCTATAGGTGAAAGATCTGGACTGCAGACTGGCCATTTCAGTACCCGGATCCTTCTCCTACGCAGCCATGATGTTGTGATTGATGCAGAATGTGGTCTGGCATTATCTTGTTGAAAAAAGCAGGGTCTTCCCTGAAAGAGATGACGTCTGGATGGGAGCATATGTTGTTCTAGAACCTGAATATATTTTTCTGCATTGATGGTGCCTTTCCAGACATGCAAGCTGCCCATGCCACACGCACTCATGCAACCCCATACCATCAGAGATGCAGGCTTCTGAACTGAGCGTTGATAACAACTTGGGTTGTCCTTGTCCTCTCTGGTCCGGATGACATGGCGTCCCAGATTTCCAAAAAGAACTTCAAATCGTGACTCGTCTGACCACAGAACAGTCTTCCATTTTGCCACACTCCATTTTAAATGATCCCTGGCCCAGTGAAAACGCCTGAGCTTGTGGATCTTGCTTAGAAATGGCTTCTTCTTTGCACTGTAGAGTTTCAGCTGGCAACAGCGGATGGCACGGTGGATTGTGTTCACTGACAATGGTTTCTGGAAGTATTCCTGAGCCCATTCTGTGATTTCCTTTACAGTAGCATTCCTGTTTGTGGTGCAGTGTCGTTTAAGGGCCCGGAGATCACGGGCATCCAGTATGGTTTTACGGCCTTGACCCTTACGCACAGAGATTGTTCCAGATTCTCTGAATCTTCGGATGATGTTATGCACAGTTGATGATGATAGATGCAAAGTCTTTGCAATTTTTCGCTGGGTAACACCTTTCTGATATTGCTCCACTATCTTTCTGCGCAACATTGTGGGAATTGGTGATCCTCTACCCATCTTGGCTTCTGAGAGACACTGCCACTCTGAGAAGCTCTTTTTACACCCAATCATGTTGCCAATTGACCTAATTAGTGTTAATTAGTCTTCCAGCTCTTCGTTATGCTCAAATTTACTTTTTCCAGCCTCTTATTGCTTCTTGTCCCAACTTTTTTGGGATTTGTTGACACCGTGAAAATTGGAATCAACGTATTTTTCCTTTAAAATGATACATTTACTCGGATTAAACGTTTGATCTGTCATCTACGTTCTATTACAAATAAAATATTGACATTTGAAATCTCCACATCATTGCATTCAGTTTTTATTCACAATTTGTTTAGTGTCCCAACTTTTTTGGAATCCGGTCTGTATAATATATACATCAGTGTACTAATATGTGAGGTATAATGGATGAATTATGTACAGATATATGGTATATAAAGCAGTGTACTGATATTTGAAATACAAGGTGTCATTTTTACCTGCACATATCAACTCAGTGCTGTACATACTATTCATACCCACTGCATCTATTTTACCATGTAACCATCAGCAACAGGTAACCAGTGACGTCACACCTTCTGTTACCCGCTGCTTTCTAGCTTCTACCGAGTATTATAATACAGTGTGTGTACACTGTATTCAGGGGGCACATAGAAGAGGCACTGTACATAGAGAGGCACATATAAGGGGTACTATACATAAAGGGGGCACATATACGAGACACTATACATAAAGAGGGAACATAGAAGAGGTACTATACATAAAGAGGGAACATAGAAAAGGCACTATACATAAAGGGGGCACATATAAGAGACACTATACATAAAGGGGGAACATAGAAAAAGCACAATACATAAAGGGGGCACATATAAGAAGCGCTATACATAAAGGGGGCACATATAAGAGACACTATACATAAAGGGGGAACATAGAAGAAGCACAATACATAAAGGGGGAACATAGAAGAAGCACAATACATAAAGGGGGCACATATAAGAGACACTATACATAAAAGGGGGACATAGAAAAGGCACTATACATAAAGGGGGCACATATAAGAGGCACTATACATAAAGGGGGCACATATAAGAGGCATTATACATATAGGGAACACATATAATAGGCACTATACATAAAAGGGCACATATAAGAGGCACTATACATAAAGGGGGGACATAGAAAAGGCACTATACATAAAGGGGGGACATAGAAAAGGCACTATACATAAAGGGGGCACATATAAGAGGCACTATACATAAAGGGGGCACATATAAGAGGCACTATACATATAGGGGACACATATAATAGGCACTATACATAAAAGGGCACATATAAGAGGCACTATACATAAAGGGGGGACATAGAAAAGGCACTATACATAAAGGGGGGACATAGAAAAGGCACTATACATAAAGGGGGGACATAGAAAAGGCACTATACATAAAGGGGGCACATATAAGAGGCACTATACATAAAGGGGGCACATATAAGAGGCACTATACATATAGGGGACACCAGTGGCGTAACTAGAGTTCTATGGGCCCCAGGGCAAACTTTAAATTGGGGCCCCCCCGCCAAGACTCCACCCCCGCCAAGACTCCACCCCCGCCAAGACTCCACCCCCGCCAAGACTCCACCCCCGCCAAGACTCCACCCCCTCCCGGTTTGAAAGTGTTGTAGTTGAATATTAAATAGAAGGAGATAGGGGTTTTAATTTTTTTTTTTTAATGTTACCATATAAAATATAGAAAAAAATGTTAAAAGCGTTCCAGAACAAAGATTCTCCACATAAGGCATAAAGCTTCTTGACCCATATCTTGGTAAATCACCTACAATTAAAAAATATAATAATCACAGAATATTGGCTGTCAGTTTGGTGCCTAATTAGATAAGAATTTCAAATATAATAAATTTTTTTACTTACTGAAATTTGATTGTGAATAAGTAAGAGTCGTGCTTCTTAACAAGAACAGAAATCCAAATAAAACATCAAAATTAACCAGCCAGGTCCAACGAGGAGGCATCAAGTAGAAAGGAACCAATTTGTTCTCACTGTAAGAAAGGAGATGGTAGCATTTATTAAGTGACATAATTAGATATGTTAAATATAAAATTATATACATTTTTTTACTTACCAAAATTTGAATGTGAAAAGGAACGAGTCATGCTTCTTAACCAGAACAGAAATCCAAATGAAACATCAAAATTAACCAGCCAGGTCCAACGAGGAGGCATCAAGTAGAAAGGAACCAATTTGTTCTCACTGTAAGAAAGGAGATGGTAGCATTTATTAAGTGACATAATTAGATATGTTAAATATAAAATTATATACATTTTTTTACTTACCAAAATTTGAATGTGAAAAGGAACGAGTCATGCTTCTTAACCAGAACAGAAATCCAAATGAAACATCAAAATTAACCAGCCAGGTCCAACGAGGAGGCATCAAGTAGAAAGGAACCAATTTGTTCTCACTGTAAGAAAGGAGATGGTAGCATTTATTAAGTGACATAATTAGATATGTTAAATATAAAATTATATACATTTTTTTACTTACCAAAATTTGAATGTGAAAAGGAACGAGTCATGCTTCTTAACCAGAACAGAAATCCAAATGAAACATCAAAATTAACCAGCCAGGTCCAACGAGGAGGCATCAAGTAGAAAGGAACCAATTTGTTCTCACTGTAGGAAAGGAGATGGTAGCATTTATTAAGTTGCATAATTAGATATGTTAAATATAAAATTATATAAATTTTTTACTTACCAAAATTTGATTGTGAATAAGCACGAGTTGTGCTTCTCAACCAGAACAGAAATCCAAATGAAACATCAAAATTAACCAGCCAGGTCCAACGAGGAGGCATCAAGTAGAAAGGAACCAATTTGTTCTCACTGTAGGAAAGGAGATGGTAGCATTTAGTAATTATGTTAAGTATTTTTGATGTTGGTAACATCTGCCTTCTTTTTGATATTAAGCTTTTGTTGTGCAGAAACCAGTGCTGTATTCAAATAGTTCAAAGGCGGTCGTTGTGTTTTAGAGTCTAACAACATCAGAATTGTTTATTAATCTGCATCATTGTTACCAAAAAGAAGGCAGCTAAAATAGAACCAAACTAGTTAACTGTTTAGTACAACCAAAGTTGAATAAATTGAACTGGGTTAGTATGAACTTTGATAATATAACTCCCTGTACCCAACAAACTGCTCACTTACGCAAAATACATATTACTAGAAGTTGCGCCGTCTCGCTTTAGACTCAGCAAATTTGTCAACAATAGCTGGAATGTCCAGTTTTCTTGCTCTTTCATTCTCAATGCTTAGAAGGGCAAGGCCAGAAAGCCGTTGTTGTGACATGCTGTTTCTCAAGTAATTTTTAATCAGAGATAATTTGGAAAATGATCTTTCTGCAGATGCCACCGTCACTGGTAATGTGAGGAAAAGTATTAAAGCTGTACATACATCCGGTAGGGTAGATGACAAAGCAGCATTGTCAATTATAAGCAGGTGTGCCAAATCTTTAACTGTGTGGAGCTCAGAGATCTCATTTTGCAGTGCGCTCCGAAAACTAACCAATTGCCCTGCGAAATCGGAAGATATATCATCTTGGTAATAATGCTGAAATTGCAGTGCAGCTTGAAACAAGTTATCCTCTGATTCAGTCGCCAGCACACGTGGCTGAATGATCCGAAATCTTTCAACTACAGTGTTCATGCTACCAAATCTGCTTGATAACTGGGATGTTATTACATCTAAAGTAGCATAAAAAATAGTAGTTTTAAATCTCTTCTCTGGGTCTTGCAGTCTTTCGTCCAAACATAGCTCCCCACTATGGCGCTTTACTTTGGGCACTCTTTTAATTACAAACATTGCAGGAATTCCCCACTTCTCAGCAAGTTTGATAGCTGTTGTTTTAGCATCTTCAAATTGCTTCCTGTAGCTGCTAAGAGCTTCAATGGCATTATGAATTAAATGGGCTGCATTGCACAGATCCATATGTTCTGACTGCAGAACCTTTGATATTGCATTTATATGCTCCAGAACTTTACTCTGTAGAACAAGTAGGAAGACAAACTCAAAAGATTCAATTTTATTCCTAAGGACCCTGGCCTCTTCCCTCTCTTTACTTTTGGTCGAAGTCAATATTAATTTAGACAGTGCTTTAAGGACATCAACAAACCGAAAGCGTAGGGCAAGCAGCGAGTCATAACGGGATGACCATCGTGTTGGGCACAGTCTTTTTAGGGTCACAGAGGATTCAGTGGTTAGTGACTGAAGAACAGACCATCGGGTGATACTTTCTCCAAAAAAAACATACAAACTCTGTATCACCTCAAAAAATCTTGACACCTCAGGTACGTGGCTCACGGCATCTTGTAGAACTAAATTAAGGTTGTGGGCTGCACAGTGAATGTACAAGGCATTTCTTTCTTTCTTTTGAATGCGAGTTTGAACACCCGAGTATACTCCACTCATGGTGGCAGCACCATCATAACCCTGCCCCCGACATTTTGATAGCTGTAAACCTCTACTTTCTATACATTTTATAATGTCATTTTCAAGTCCTGCAGCACTAGGGTCTTCTACGACATGAAAACCTAAAAATGCTTCTTGTATAGCTATAGCAGTTGCCCTTTGGGTTTTGTCTCTGCTTACAGTCACATATCGGAATATTTGACTTAATTGGTCAACTTTAGAAACATCTTGTGTTGTGTCCATAATTATTGAATAAAAATTGGAGGCTTTAATTTCACTCACAATGCCTTCTTCTACTTTTTTTGAAAGGATATCTATTATTTCATTTTGTATTTTGGGGCTTAGGTATTTAGCTGTCCCCTGCGGTAACTGGAGTAGCTCCTTCAAAACATGGTCATATTCTGCGAGCAGCTCTACAATAGAGAGAAAGTTGCCATTATTACTCTCGCCTATTTTTTCGACATGACCACGGAAAGCTAGATTAGACATTGCCATGGTTAAGGTCACATTGGTTATTCGATGAAGGACTTGTCGCCAAAAGTTTTTCTCTTTTAAAATTTGTCTTTCAGTCTCTGCATCTATGTTTTTTTTTCTCCTCCATTGATCATACACAATACAAGCGTCCATGTGAGCTTGGGAAGCTTCATGAATCTGTATTTTTGCTGAGAGCCTTTGCCATTTTTTTATTCCTTTAGCCCATGCAGGTTCAAAGCCTAATCTTTTACGATCACCAAATAACCAGCATGGCTCGCAATAAGCAACGTTTAGCTTTGGAGAGTAGCATAACCACATGACAGGAATCTTATGGCCTGCTTTTGTAATTCTGTCATAGTACTTCTCAGAGAAACACCTGTTATCGTTATCTCTGGGAAATGGCCCGTTAGGTCTGCAGGGGCCATTAGAAAGAATAAATTTTTTTATGTTGGGGTCTTTTATTGTAATGGGAAAATGTCCCCTATCTGTAACATACTTTTCTCCAAGTAAAGTACGTTCTATACAGACAGTGCCAGCATCTTCACTTTCTAAACTTTCTTGTACTTCAGATATACTGGCACTTGTATGCGGCTCCACTTCTTCAATGCTAGGACTGAAGCTACATGTTTCACTGTGGATACTATCCTCCTCCATCAACGATTGAGAGCTTTCAATAACTGTACTAGTAGAAGGTCTCTCAGTCTCACTTATGTCCTCACACTGACCAGTTATGGTCTCAGTAGTTGCAGAACCACCAGAAGCACCAGCAGCCTGTGAAAAATAGCTGCTTATTTTTGGGAGTTTCTGAGTTTTTTTCTCATCTTCCCTTTTTCTTTTGCGTTTTTGTGAGCCACTCATATGATGGTAAGACGACATTATGGTGGATTAGGTTAGTTGCTGCGACACAAATTTATTTAATCTGCAAATTAAATATGAAAATTGCCTGAGTTTTAAAGACTTTGAGATTGAAAAAACGGCAACAATGGCATAAAACAGTTCTTTTCCAACTGAAATACAAAACTCACTAGTGAGGCACACCCCAATTGTTGGGGAGACACTACTCCATTATTGGTACAGAAGAACGAAAAGGACAGATTTGTTACAAACCTGAGCCGAACTGAGCCTACAGACCCGTCACATGCCGGAGACCTAAGCGCACCTTTGTGACATCAGGCATAAAGAAAACAGGCGAAATGGATCAAGGGCCAGGGAATTTTAATACAAGGTAACAGACGTACAAGACAATAACAGGAGTGCCTCAGTTACTGTTACAGATCAGCGGGTGTGGACCCACTGCGCCACTGACTGGCTATACTCTGGAGGGGCGTGACTAAGCAACTACCTGGTCTTCACTAGAGCCTCTGATGGTGAGGATAGGCTTGGCTGCAGGTAGTTGCCAGGTGCCACTCCAGAGCAGTCCCCGAGTCAGTGGCAGCATTCATACAGTATAACGTGTCTCCTTGTGGCCTCAAGTGTCAAAATACCCATTTCTTTTAACCACCTCAGCCCCCAGTGCTTAAACACCCTGAAAGACCAGGCCACTTTTTACACTTCTGACCTACACTACTTTCACCATTTATTGCTCGGTCATGCAACTTACCACCCAAATGAATTTTACCTCCTTTTCTTCTCACTAATAGAGCTTTCATTTGGTGGTATTTCATTGCTGCTGACATTTTTACTTTTTTTGTTATTAATCCAAATTTAACGATTTTTTTGCAAAAAAATGACATTTTTCACTTTCAGTTGTAAAATTTTGCAAAAAAAACGAGATCCATATATAAATTTTGCTCTAAATTTATTGTTCTACATGTCTTTGATAAAAAAAAAATGTTTGGGTAAAAAAAAAATGGTTTGGGTAAAAGTTATAGCGTTTACAAACTATGGTACAAAAATGTGAATTTCCGCTTTTTGAAGCAGCTCTGACTTTCTGAGCACCTGTCATGTTTCCTGAGGTTCTACAATGCCCAGACAGTACAAACACCCCACAAATGACCCCATTTCGGAAAGTACACACCCTAAGGTATTCGCTGATGGGCATAGTGAGTTCATAGAACTTTTTATTTTTTGTCACAAGTTAGCGGAAAATGATTTTTTTTTTTGTTTTTTTTTTCTTACAAAGTCTCATATTCCACTAACTTGTGACAAAAAATAAAAACTTCCATGAACTCACTATGCCCATCACGAAATACCTTGGGGTCTCTTCTTTCCAAAATGGGGTCACTTGTGGGGTAGTTATACTGCCCTGGCATTTTCCAGGGGCCCTAATGTGTGGTGAGTAGGTAAATGACCAGTGAAATCCGAAAGGTGCTCTTTGGAATATGGGCCCCTTTGCCCACCTAGGCTGCAAAAAAGTGTCACACATCTGGTATCTCCGTACTCAGGAGAAGTTGGGGAATGTGTTTTGGGGTGTCTTTTTACATATACCCATGCTGGGTGAGAGAAATATCTTGGCAAAAGACAACTTTTCCCATTTTTTTATACAAAGTTGGCATTTGACCAAGATATTTATCTCACCCAGCATGGGTATATGTAAAATGACACCCCAAAACACATTCCCCAACTTCTCCTGAAAACGGAGATACCAGATGTGTGACACTTTTTTGCAGCCTAGATGCGCAAAGGGGCCCAAATTCCTTTTAGGAGGGCATTTTTAGACATTTGGATACCAGACTTCTTCTCACGCTTTGGGGCCCCTAGAATGCCAGGGCAGTATAAATACCCCACATGTGACCCCATTTTGGAAAGAAGACACCCCAAGGTATTCAATGAGGGGCATGGCGAGTTCATAGAAATTTATTTTTTTTTGGCACAAGTTAGCGGAAATTGATATTTTTTATTTTTTTCTCACAAAGTCTCCCGTTCCGCTAACTTGGGACAAAAATTTCAATCTTTCATGGACTCAATATGCCCCTCACGGAATACCTGGGGGTGTCTTCTTTCCGAAATGGGGTCACATGTGGGGTATTTATACTGCCCTGGCATTCTAGGGGCCCTAAAGCGTGAGAAGAAGTCTGGAATATAAATGTCTAAAAAATTTTACGCATTTGGATTCCGTGAGGGGTATGGGGAGTTCATGTGAGATTTTATTTTTTGTCACAAGTTAGTGGAATATGAGACTTTGTAAGAAAAAAAAAAAAAAAATCCGCTAACTTGGGCCAAAAAAATGTCTGAATGGAGCCTTACAGAGGGTGATCAATGACAGGGGGGTGATCAATGACAGGGGGGTGATCAATGACAGGGGGGTGATCAATGACAGGTGGGGGGGTGATCAATGACAGGTGGGGGGGTGATCAATGACAGGGGGGGGGGTGATCAATGACAGGGGGGGTGATCAATGACAGGGGGGTGATCAGGGAGTCTATATGGGTTGATCACCACAGTCATTGATCATGCCCCTGTAAGGCTTCATTCAGACGTCCGGATGCGTTTTGCGGATCCGATCCATCTATCAGTGCATCCGTAAAAATCATGCGGACATCTGAATGGAGCTTTACAGGGGGGTGATCAGGGAGTCTATATGGGGTGATAACCACAGTCATTGATCACGCCCCTGTAAGGCTTCATTCAGACGTCCGGATGCGTTTTGCGGATCCGATCCATCTATCAGTGCATCCGTAAAAATCATGCGGACATCTGAATGGAGCTTTACAGGGGGGTGATCAGGGAGTCTATATGGGGTGATAACCACAGTCATTGATCACGCCCCTGTAAGGCTTCATTCAGACGTCCGGATGCGTTTTGCGGATCGGATCCATCTATCAGTGCATCCGTAAAAATCATGTGGACATCTGAATGGAGCTTTACAGGGGGGTAATCAATGACAGGGGGGTAATCAATGACAGGGGGGTGATCAGGGAGTCTATATGGGGTGATCACCACAGTCATTGATCATGCCCCTGTAAGGCTTCATTCAGACGTCCGGATGCGTTTTGCGGATCCGATCCATCTATCAGTGGATCCGTAAAAATCATGCGGACGTCTGAATGGAGCTTTACAGGGGGGTAATCAATGACAGGGGGGTGATCAGGGAGTCTATATGGGGTGATAACCACAGTCATTGATCATGCCCCTGTAAGGCTTCATTCAGACGTCCGGATGCGTTTTGCGGATCCGATCCATCTATCAGTGCATCCGTAAAAATCATGCGGACATCTGAATGGAGCTTTACAGGGGGGTAATCAATGACAGGGGGGTAATCAATGACAGGGGGGTGATCAGGGAGTCTATATGGGGTGATCACCACAGTCATTGATCATGCCCCTGTAAGGCTTCATTCAGACGTCCGGATGCGTTTTGCGGATCCGATCCATCTATCAGTGGATCCGTAAAAATCATGCGGACATCTGAATGGAGCTTTACAGGGGGGTAATCAATGACAGGGGGGTAATCAATGACAGGGGGGTGATCAGGGAGTCTATATGGGGTGATCACCACAGTCATTGATCATGCCCCTGTAAGGCTTCATTCAGACGTCCGGATGCGTTTTGCGGATCCGATCCATCTATCAGTGCATCCGTAAAAATCATGCGGACATCTGAATGGAGCTTTACAGGGGGGTAATCAATGACAGGGGGGTAATCAATGACAGGGGGGTGATCAGGGAGTCTATATGGGGTGATCACCACAGTCATTGATCATGCCCCTGTAAGGCTTCATTCAGACGTCCGGATGCGTTTTGCGGATCCGATCCATCTATCAGTGGATCCGTAAAAATCATGCGGACGTCTGAATGGAGCTTTACAGGGGGGTAATCAATGACAGGGGGGTGATCAGGGAGTCTATATGGGGTGATAACCACAGTCATTGATCATGCCCCTGTAAGGCTTCATTCAGACGTCCGGATGCGTTTTGCGGATCCGATCCATCTATCAGTGCATCCGTAAAAATCATGCGGACATCTGAATGGAGCTTTACAGGGGGGTAATCAATGACAGGGGGGTAATCAATGACAGGGGGGTGATCAGGGAGTCTATATGGGGTGATCACCACAGTCATTGATCATGCCCCTGTAAGGCTTCATTCAGACGTCCGGATGCGTTTTGCGGATCCGATCCATCTATCAGTGGATCCGTAAAAATCATGCGGACGTCTGAATGGAGCTTTACAGGGGGGTAATCAATGACAGGGGGGTGATCAGGGAGTCTATATGGGGTGATAACCACAGTCATTGATCATGCCCCTGTAAGGCTTCATTCAGACGTCCGGATGCGTTTTGCGGATCCGATCCATCTATCAGTGGATCCGTAAAAATCATGCGGACATCTGAATGGAGCTTTACAGGGGGGTGATCAATGACAAGGGGGGGTGATCAGGGAGTCTATATGGGGTGATCAGGGGTGATCAGGGGCTAATAAGGGGTTAATAAGTGACGGGGGGGGTGTAGTGTAGTGTAGTGGTGCTTGGTGCTACTTATTACTGAGCTACCTGTGTCCTCTGGTGGTCGATCCAAACAAAGGGGACCACCAGAGGACCAGGTAGCAGGTATATTAGACGCTGTTATCAAAACAGCGTCTAATATACCTGTTAGGGGTTAAAAAAAACACATCTCCAGCCTGCCAGCGAACGATCGCCGCTGGCAGGCTGGAGATCAACTCTCTTACCTTCCGTTCCTGTGAGCGCGCGCGCCTGTGTGCGCGCGTTCACAGGAAATCTCGCGTCTCGCGAGATGACGCGTATATGCGTCCACTCGGAATGAATCAACCACCTCCAGGACGCGTCTGTGCGTACAGCGGTCCGGAGGTGGTTAAATGGGTATTTTTCATGATATACAGTGGGTACGGTACGGATAATTATTACCGTCCACTGATGATCCATCCATCGGCCCCACTCCAGCCCTGATTTCAGACGATAATAATGTCTGAATTCAGGGGGTGTGTGGCGGATGGATGGATGATCAGGGGACAACATGGATGAATCATTGCATTACTAATACTACCTACCAGTCTATAGACCAGTCCAGCAGGCAGTGAGGCAGGAGAAGATGGTCCTGGAGTGCAGTACTTCTGCTGCAATGCCCAGCGCTCGCCCTTGGTGTCTGTCTGTCGGTCGGTTGGTCGGTCGGTCCTCTTCTTTCTTCCTCGGAGAATCGCGCCCTGAGCCCTCTAATCTGTGCTGGCACAGGCACACACTGCTGGGGGGCGGGGCTCTGCCTCTTTTAAATCTGTTCTGGCGGGCTTTTGCGGCGCCTGTGCGCCTAGAGTCTACTCTCCTGAGTCCTCCTGACGTCAGACGGTCAGAGACTCTCATCTCGCGTGAGCGGAGGGACGGGTCACGCGGCCGTGGTCATGTGGGTGTATTGTGGGCGTATTGTGGGCGTGTGTAGCTTGAGGGAGGGCCCGGCAGAGGAGCGGCAGCAGCTGAGTGAGGGAGAACGGTGCACACAGGCAGCGCAGGTGAATCAAGCACAGTCGCACAGATCAGTTTCGCAGGGCCCGCCTGCCGCCGCAAGCACTCTGCAGCGGGCGGCGGGCCCCCCCTCCCGCCGGGCCCGGTCGCAGTCGCACTCTCTGCGACCGCGATCGTTACGCCCCTGGGGGACACATATAATAGGCACTATACATAAAAGGGCACATATAAGAGGCACTATACATAAATGGGGCAAAGAGCATGTGGCACTAGCATTAGGGGCACTGTGTGTGGCACTATAAACAGGACATGTGGCACTGTATAAAGAGGGCACAGAGCATATGGCACTATATACAGAGGGCACAGAGCATATGGCACTATATACACAGGGCGCAGAGCATGTGGCACTGTATAAATAGGGCACAGAGTGTGCGGCACTATATAGCGAGGGCACAGAGTTTGTTGCGCTATATACAGTGGCCCCAGGGCATGTGGTACAATATACAGAGGACACAAAGCATGTAGCACTATATACAGAGGGCACAGAGTGTGTGGCACTATATACAGAGGGCACAGAGTATGTGGCACTATTTACAGAGGTCACAGAGCATGTGGCACTATATACCGAGGGCACAGAGTATGTGGCACTACCATTGAGGGCCCTGTGTGTGGCATTAATGGTTTTGTTATATTCAGGGCACAGCATGTGGCACTAAGAGGAGTTTGTGTTAGTATGCAGGGTGCCAATGTGTTGTGTGGGGTTTTGCTCTGGTAGATGGGGCAAGCCAATGCAGTACAGGGGCAAAAGACAAGTTCTTAACACAAAACTTCAGTGTTTATTCACACTTGAGGCAAATGCACAAAACAATGCATTACTTTGCAGTCTTGGTGTTAATTCACAAACAATGGAAAGTTCATATAAGACAAGTCACCTTGATGTCAGTTCTGCCTCCAGCAGTCCACGGCAGGCTTTAGGGGGCCCGTTTCCTCGGCCCATGGGTCTCAGCCCTCCAACCTGGCACCAAGTCTCAGATCCCAACACAGAGATCCTGCTGCTGAGCCCAGCTGCCTATTTAAAGGGAATCTGTCACCTGCTTTTACCATTTTAAGCCGTCACCATCGCCATGTTCGCTAAAGTACCTTATTTCCAGCAGTCGTCTTCTTACTTTATTTCGTTTTGTCCTTTTGATAAAAAAAGCCCTTTTTCTGATATGCTAATGAAGCTCCAAGGTGCCCAGAGGGGCGTTTTTTCCCCTCTCTGGAGCCCAGTGACGCCCCCTGCAGTGCCCAGCCCGCCTTAATTTGAATCCCAAGAACGCCTCCTGATCCTGAAATAACCTCCCACAGCCCCGGCTAACGGTTCCACCCCCTCCCCACGTCATCGTCTACCTTCTAGAAATGCCCCGTCCTTCTTCCTGTCGGCGGCCAGAAAACTCGCGCAGGCAACAGTGCTCAGATTACATCACTGGGCTCGGCGCATGCCCAGTGAGACTTTTGAGGCTGTTGCCCTCAGGAGCTTGATGATCGCGCAGGCGCAGACTGCAGGCGGTACTGCGCCTGCGCAAGTTTTCTGGCCGCCGACAGGAAGAAGGACGGGGTATTTCTAGAAGGTAGAAGATGACGTGGGGAGGGGGTGGAAGGTTATTTGAGGATCAGGAGGCGTTCTTGGGATTCAAATGAAGGCGGGCTGAACACTGCAGGGGGGCGTCACTAGGCACCGGAGAGGGAAAAAAACGCCCCTCTGGGCACCTTGGAGCTTCATTAGCATATCAGAAAAAGGGCTTTTTTTTATCAAAAGGACAAAACGAAATAAAGTAAGAAGAAGACTGCTGGAAATAAGGTACTTTAGTGAACATGGCGATGGTGACGGCTTAAAATGGTAAAAGCAGGTGACAGATTCCCTTTAAGGACAGCCAGGTGCTGCCAAAAACCAGAACCAGCAATTAAAATCCAGTCTGGTATTTGACCCCCACCTGGCTGCAAATCAGCCCAGCAGCACACGCTGGGAGGAAAATACCTGTTTTCCCAAACCCTTCCGCTCACTGTGTCACAGTTGGTAAAGAGAGAAGCTGAAGACATCTTCTTGGCAAAATCTGCAGAGCCGAATTGTGGCCGGGAGAAGAACTCAGGAGGAGACGCCACCTGTAAGTCACTAAAGGGAAATGATTGTTCTGCTACTGACTGTATGATGAGAGCTGTAGTCACCTGGATGATCAGCTGATGATGGGTGTAGCATGCTGTTTTGTGAAACAACAACTCCCAGCATCCCTTTACTGCTGTCCAGGCCATACTAGGAGCTGTAGTTTCACACCGCACAAGCTTATATGGCGAGGGCCGACCTGACTACTCAAATGGTATCTGAATTGAACTTTGAATCTGGAGATGCATATATGTGCTACACATGGTTCTGGTGATATATACAGTGGTGTTCCCAGCGGGGGGTCCGCCCCGGGTGCCGGCTCTCAGCGCTCTCAGGGGGGTGCCAGAACAGAAGCAATGAGCACTTCCATCAATACAGATGGAAGCGCTCATTGCTTTTCCCTTTATAAGATGCAGTGCATCTTATAAAGGGAATACTAGTGAGTGATTCTATAATGGAAGCGCTCACTAGTCTGCAGGAGGAGGAGGAGTGAAGCGCTGTGAGCGCTGTACAGTACTTACCCCTCCCCCTGCTTGTTCTTCTCAGGGCCGGCGCTGCTGTCTCCTGGCTGCCTGCAGCGTCAGGACGTACAGAGCGCACTCTGACCTGACGCTGCAGGAGGCCAGGTGACTGAAGGGAAGGCAGCCAGGACAGGGAGAGTGGCGGCAGGAGAGGTAAGTGACTTTATTATTTTACAAAACAACAACCCAAAGAGAGTGCATAATTCCGTACAAATATATATATTTTATTGATGGTTAAAAAAGTGTACAAAACCCTATCATAATGAATAGTGCAAGTTTCCAATGTTTGAATATGGCACCTATAACGTCCAGTAAACTATGCAATCAATCCACATGAGTCCTAATCAATGTATTGGGGGAACACAATCAGCCTGACTATATCACCAGCAGGGTATGTGACTTCCTACTAATTACAATTGGGTATGTGTCCCTTTACCTAAAACATGATGTATAAAGTGACTAGTGTACAATGAAAAACAGAGTGTGGAATAAGTTACTACCTGTGTGGTTGCGGTATGGACGAGAGGTGCTGCTCCTCGACGCGCGTTTCGTTGTGAATGACTTCCTCCTTATTATTTTACAGTCTGATAAGAGGTCTAATGGGTGTCTGGAGTGGTCTAATGGTCTGGAGAGGTCTATGGGAGGTCTGGAGATCTGACTGGGGGGTCTGGAGTGGTCTGACTGGGGGTCTGGAAGTCTGACTGGGGGGTCTAGAGGTCTAATGGGGGTCTGACTGGGGGTCTGAAGGTCTAATGGGGGTCAGATATGGGAGTCTGGGGGTCTGGAGGTCTAGTGGGGGTCTGGAGGTCTAATATGGGGGTCTGGTCTGAGGTCTGATATATGGGTCTGGAGGTCTAATAGGGGTCTTATATGGGGGTCTGATCTGAGGTTTAAAACTGGGGTCTTATATGGGGTCTGACATAGAGGTCTAAAGGAGGTTTGGTCTGAGATGGGGGGATCTCATTTAGGGTTTTATATGAGGGTCTGATGTGAAAGGAAGGGGGGATTGTTTTGTACTAGTGCACAATATGAAGGGGTGTTTTTGTACTGACGCACTATCTGTGTGGTACCAGTATTTTCAGGGAGACTGTTTCTGCAGGAAAGTATTGGGCAGCACAGCGGACACAGTATTAGGGGTGGCAGGATGGGGTGTTGAGAAGGTGGGAGGATGATGGAAAAGTAAGATGTTTGTTAAGCTCTGCAGAGATGAGGTGCAGCTGAAAGAAGTCACCATGGTGGTCTGGTCTAACAGGATAAGAAGAGGATATCTACATCAGAGAAGAGAAGTCACTGGATGTAAGAGGTACATATGTGAGGCTGTATGACCCTGTATGTTCTGTAGCGCTGTATGTAATGTTTTCCAAGTATGTATTTTTTTTTGTATGAGCGCTGCCTTCTCTGCTCCGTTTACCTGCTCATTGCTGCAAATGCTACGGCGAGCAGGTGAACAGAACGGAGAAAGCAGCTCTCATATGAGCGCTGCCCTCACTTCAAACAGCTGGGGGCACAGAGGGCATTACTACTATGGAGGGGGCACAGAGGGCATTACTAATGTGAAGGGGACACAATGGGCATTTCTACTATGGAGGTGGCACAGAGCCAGAGGGTATCACTACAATGAAGGGGGCACAGTGGGCATTATTACTGTGAAGGGGCACAAAGAGCATTATGACTGTGAAGGGGGCACAATGGGCATTATTACTGTGAAGGGGGCACAATGGAGATTTCTACTATGGAGGGGGCACAGAGGACATTACTAGCACAATGGGCATTATTACTGTGAAGGGGCACAATGGGCATTATTACTGTGAAGGGGCACAATGGGGATTATTAATGTGAAAGGGGCACAAAGAGGGCATTACAACTGTGACAGGAGCACAGAGAGGGCATAACTACTCTGAGAGGGCACAATGTGGGCATAACTACTGTGAGTGGGCACACATCTGTACAAAACTACTGTAAAGGTTGTATAATGAGGGGGTACAATTTTTTTTAAGTATTGGGGGGGGGGGGGGGGGGGTGCCAGTGCCAGAGAGGACCAAAAACCCTAGACACGCCACTGGATGTATATATGTACTGCACATGGCTCTGGTGATGTATATATGTATTGCACATGGTTCTGGTGATGTATATATGTACTGCACATGGTTCTGGTGATGTATATATGTTCTGCACATGGTTCTGGTGATGTATATATGTACTGCACATGGTTCTGGTGATGTATATATGTACTGCACATGGTTCTGGTGATGTATATATGTACTGCACATGGTTCTGGTGATGTATATATGTACTGCACATGGTTCTGGTGATGTATATATGTACTGCACATGGTTCTGGTGATGTATGTATGTTCTGCACATGGTTCTGGTGATGTATGTATGTATGTTCTGCACATGGTTCTGGTGATGTATATATGTACTGCACATGGTTCTGGTGATGTATATATGTTCTGCACATGGCTCTGGTGATGTATATATTTACTGCACATGGTTCTGGTGATGTATATATGTACTGCACATGGTTCTGGTGATGTATATATGTACTGCACATGGTTCTGGTGATGTATATATGTACTGCACATGGTTCTGGTGATGTATGTATGTTCTGCACATGGTTCTGGTGATGTATGTATGTACTGCACATGGTTCTGGTGATGTATATATGTACTGCACATGGTTCTGGTGATGTATATATGTACTGCACATGGTTCTGGTGATGTATGTATGTTCTGCACATGGTTCTGGTGATGTATGTATGTATGTTCTGCACATGGTTCTGGTGATGTATATATGTACTGCACATGGTTCTGGTGATGTATATATGTACTGCACATGGTTCTGGTGATGTATATATGTACTGCACATGGTTCTGGTGATGTATGTATGTATGTTCTGCACATGGTTCTGGTGATGTATGTATGTATGTTCTGCACATGGTTCTGGTGATGTATATATGCACTGCACATGGTTCTGGTGATGTATGTATGTACTGCACATGGTTCTGGTGATGTATATATGTACTGCACATGGCTCTGGTGATGTATGTATGCACTGCACATGGCTCTGGTGATGTATATATGCACTGCACATGGTTCTGGTGATGTATGTATGTACTGCACATGGTTCTGGTGATGTATATATGTACTGCACATGGTTCTGGTGATGTATATATGCACTGCACATGGCTCTGGTGATGTATGTATGTACTGCACATGGTTCTGGTGATGTATATATGTACTGCACATGGCTCTGGTGATGTATGTATGTACTGCACATGGTTCTGGTGATGTATATATGTACAGCACATGGTTCTGGTGATGTATATATGTACTGCACATGGTTCTGGTGATGTATGTATGTAGTGCTGTATTTGACTTATGGGTTTGGTTCTGGTGCTATATTTGTTGTTGATTCTCTTGCTGTATTTGACTTAGCCTTGTTTCTGGTGCTGTATTCATGTAGTGGACGTGGTTCTGGTGCCGTATTCATGCAGTGAACTAGATGATAAAACGTTTGTCCACTAGAGGATGCTATAGTCGAAAGAACATTCTCACTGGAATGGTTCCAGTATATGTGATATTCATTTCTGCTTATGTCCATTGCATTGTATGTAGACACCAGAGCTGAGAACTATTTTTGGTGGTGTTTTTACCTAGGATTGCACCTATTAAATCTGCTGGGGGTCCGTCAGCTGTTGTGCTGTAGCTCTGGTGCTGGAAATTGGTGCCAGAACTACACAGCTCGGCCCCCTGTCCAGTGGTCTCGGCAAGTAACTGCAGCCGTGCTCCCATTTACTTCAATGGGAGCCGGGCTGCAGTAACCAGCTCCGTCCAGTGCACAATGAGCTGAGCTGTGTGGTTCTGGTGCCAATTCCCAGCATCAGAGCTACAGCAGAACAGCTGATTGGTGGAGGTGTGGAGAGTCAGACCCCCCATTGGTCTATCCTGACAACAGGCCATCAAAAGTATTATCCTGGACAACCCCTTTATTTTTTAAGGTATTTCAGTAATGTGAATGTAAGATTGTACCCTGACGGGTAAATGTGGCTCATCTCAGGAGCCTGAATGCCTGGAGCATAAGTCCTTGCCCATTATGGCCGAACCCAAAACCACATCCATTATATACATAACAAATGCTAAGTAAAAAAGCGCTATGTGTATGATGGTACATAGCACAGGGAATGTCATCACAGCAGTGACACAGACTGGAATGGTAAGGTGGATGTAGTAATGGCTGGGCAGGGGTAGGTGTCATGACATTATAAACTGTGTGGAGTAATACCGGAGGAAGGAAGGATGATGACAGTATAGTAATAGAGATGCAAATGTACTGATGGGGATTCTGAAGGTGTACTAGTAATGCAGGATTTGTAGTAGTGATGCAAGGCTAAGAAGAGTAATGCCCTTCAACAGTTAGCCTGTCTCTGCCACAGTCATACCCTGTTCACACTGAGCCTATAGTGAGTGCCCGCAGTGTCAACATCCCTGCCACAGTCATACCTTGACCACACTGATCTTATAATGAGTGCCCACAGTGTTGGCATGTCTGCCACAGTCATACCCTGACCACAATGAGCCTATAGTGAGTGAAACAATAAGACCTAACCCAAGAGAGGGTCATCAGAACCACCCCATGAATGCACATCCGACAATGAATCAGTATAAAAAGTATATAAAGTTTATTAGACACACCAACAGACACATTAAAAAATTGTATACAATTAGAACAAAGTGCGGTATGCAGTAAATATTATTTTCTCCAGGTCCACTGCACCAGCTGTTCATGTAGGTTTGGCCCCTCCATTGTGACCATATTCAGGTCTGTTTGTATTTTTAGAGGTCTCACCTTATATTACATTCTCTTCATGCTTCACATTGATATTCTCATATGCTGGTTTTCATTATTTGTGCCTATGGTGGGGCAATTCAGTGGACCTGTATGTGCTGGTTACATAATATTTACTGCATACCGCACTTTGTTCTAATTGTATACAATTTTTTAATGTGTCTGTTGGTGTGTCTAATAAACTTTATATACTTTTTATACTGATTCATTGTCGGATGTGCATTCATGGGGTGGTTCTGATGACCCTCTCTTGGGTTAGGTCTTATTGTTTCATGCTTGTTTTCACCGCCCCTTGCACTCCACATATTACTTGGTGTGCCCCCTAACCTTGTTACCTATAGTGAGTGCCCACAGTGTCAGCATCCCTGCCACAGCCATACCCTGACCACACTGAGCTTATAATGAGTGCCCACAGTGTTGGCATGTCTGCCACAGTCATACCCTGACCACACTGAGCCTATAGTGAGTGCCCACAGTGTCAGCATCCCTGCCACAGTCATACCCTGAGCACACTGAGCCTATAGTGAGTGCCCACAGTGTCAGCATCCCTGCCACAGCCATACACTGAGCACACTGAGCTTATAATGAGTGCCCACAGTGTTGGCATGTCTGCCACAGTAATACCATGACCACACTGAGCCTATAGTGAGTGCCCACAGTGTCAGCATCCCTGCCACAGTCATACCCTGACCACACTGACCTTATAATGAGTGCCCACAGTGTTGGCATGTCTGCCACAGTCATACCCTGACCACACTGAGCCTATAGTGAGTGCCCGCACTGTCAGCATCCCTGCCACAGTCATACCCTGACCACACTGAGCTTATGAGTGCCCACAGTGTTGGCATGTCTGCCACAGTAATACCATGACCACACTGAGCCTATAGTGAGTGCCCGCACTGTTAGCATCCCTGCCACAGTCATACCCTGAGCACACTAAGCCTATAGTGAGTGCCCACAGTGTCAGCATCCCTGCCACAGTCATACCCTGACCACACTGAGCTTATAATGAGTGCCCACAGTGTTGGCATGTCTGCCACAGTCATACCCTGACCACACTGAGCCTATAGTGAGTGCCCACAGTGTCAGCATCTTTGCCACAATCATACCCTGACCATACTGAGCCTATAGTGAGTGCCCGCACTGTCAGCATCCCTGCCACAGTCATACCCTGAGCACACTAAGCCTATAGTGAGTGCCCACAGTGTCAGCATCCCTGCCACAGTCATACCCTGACCACACTGAGCTTATAATGAGTGCCCACAGTGTTGGCATGTCTGCCACAGTCATACCCTGACCACACTGAGCCTATAGTGAGTGCCCACAGTGTCAGCATCTTTGCCACAATCATACCCTGACCATACTGAGCCTATAGTGAGTGCCCGCACTGTCAGCATCCCTGCCACAGTCATACCCTGAGCACACTGAGCCTATAGTGAGTGCCCACAGTGTCGGCATCCCTGCCAAAGTCATACCCTGACCACACTGAGCCTATAGTGAGTGCCCGCACTGTCAGCATCCCTGCCACAGTCATACCCTGACCACACTGAGCCTATGGTGAGTGCCCGCAGTGTCAACATCCCTGCCACAGTCATACACTGACCACACTGAGCCTATAGTGAGTGCCCGCACTGTCAGCATCCCTGCCATAGTCATGCCCTGTTCACACTGAGCCTATAGTGAGTGCCCGCACTGTCAGCATCCCTGCCACAGTCATACCCTGTTCACACTGAGCCTATAGTGAGTGCCCGCACTGTCAGCATCCCTGCCACAGTCATACCCTGAGCACACTGAGCCTATAGTGAGTGCCCACAGTGTCGGCATCCCTGCCAAAGTCATACCCTGACCACACTGAGCCTATAGTGAGTGCCCGCACTGTCAGCATCCCTGCCACAGTCATACCCTGACCACACTGAGCCTATGGTGAGTGCCCGCAGTGTCAACATCCCTGCCACAGTCATACACTGACCACACTGAGCCTATAGTGAGTGCCCGCACTGTCAGCATCCCTGCCATAGTCATGCCCTGTTCACACTGAGCCTATAGTGAGTGCCCGCACTGTCAGCATCCCTGCCACAGTCATACCCTGTTCACACTGAGCCTATAGTGAGTGCCCGCACTGTCAGCATCCCTGCCACAATCATACCCTGTTCACACTGAGCCTATAGTGAGTCCCCACAGTGTCGGCATCCCTGCCACAGTCATACCCTGACCACACTGAGCCTATAGTGAGTGCCCGCAGTGTCTGCATCCCTGCCACAGTCATACCCTGACCACACGAGTCTACAATGTCTGCATTTGGCCATACAGTGCCAAACCACAGTGTCATACTATACCGACACATTGTCCACACATGTGCCCAGAATGTCATACGTTGCCCAGATAAATTGTCTGCTATTCCCAAATCCAGTCTGATCACTGACAATGATTTGGAATGATACTGTGCGAGCGGTGCACGAGGTGTACAGACTAGACGCCTGGTTGGTCTTATCACCTTTACTGGTGCGTGGCGAAAACCTGGGGGACTTTCAGAGGATCTGCGTTGTTAAAGGGGTTTTCCAACTTTTTATACTGATAACTTCTCCTCAGCATAGGTAATTGGTATCAGATTGGCGGGGCTCTGACACCCAGGACCCCCACCTCAGCGCAGCAGCCTCCTCACCAAGTACAGCGCTGTCCGTTGTATAGCGGTCACTTGAATGAGACTCAGCTGTGCTTATGCCACCCTAGCTGACGGACATCATTGGCCTTGGGTAAACTGCGAGTAGGCCATGGCACCCACCAGAGCACAGCGGCCTCCCCGATTGGTGGGGGTCACACCCAGCGTTGCCAACCAGAATTTTTCTTTTTTCTGGACAACATATCCCAAAATCACGGACAGTCAACATTTCTTACGGACAAATTGAAAAACCATAATGGATGATAAATATGTGTATAAGAGTGCATTCACACGACCGTAAGTGTTTTGCGGATCGCACATGGCCGTCACTATATAGAGAATGCCTATTAAAGAATAGGACATATTTGCGGGGCCGCGGAACGAAAGATGCGGAACAGAGCACTGTATGCTGTCCGCATCTTTTGCGGCCCCAAAACGGGTCGTGTGAATGCATCCAACTCACTATAATGATAACTCACTACCAACATTTACTGTGAGCTGTAAAATGATGATAATTAGCACCAAAATAATGTAGTCAAGAACAGGGCCGCTGATAGGCCAGTACAGCTGGCCCAGTTGTACCGGGCCCGGCTGGCAGGGGGGCCCGGGCAGCCTCGACATAACCAATTAACCACCTCCGGACCGCTGTACGCAGATTCGCGTTCCGGAGGTGGCAGCCCTGCGCTCAGCGACGCATATACGCGTCATCTCGCGTGAGCCGGGATTTCCTGTGAACGCGCGCACACAGGCGCGCGCGCTCACAGGAACGGAAGGTAAGAGAGTTGATCTCCAGCCTGCCAGCGGCGATCGTTCGCTGGCAGGCTGGAGATGTGTTTTTTTTAACCCCTAACAGGTATATTAGACGCTGTTTTGATAACAGCGTCTAATATACCTGCTACCTGGTCCTCTGGTGGTCCCCTTTGTTTGGATCGACCACCAGAGGACACAGGTAGCTCTGTAAAGTAGCACCAAGCACCACTACACTACACTACACCCCCCCCCCGTCACTTATTAACCCCTTATTAGCCCCTGATCACCCCTAACCCCTTATTAGCCCCTGATCACCCCATATAGACTCCCTGATCACCCCCCTGTCATTGATTACCCCCCTGTCATTGATCACCCCCCTGTAAAGCTTCATTCAGATGTCCGCATGATTTTTACGGATCCACTGATAGATGGATCGGATCCGCAAAACGCATCCGGACGTCTGAATGAAGCCTTACAGGGGCGTGATCAATGACTGTGGTGATCACCCCATATAGACTCCCTGATCACCCCCCTGTCATTGATTACCCCCCTGTCATTGATCAACCCCCTGTAAAGCTCCATTCAGACGTCCGCATGATTTTTACGGATCCACTGATAGATGGATCGGATCCGCAAAACGCATCCGGACGTCTGAATGAAGCCTTACAGGGGCGTGATCAATGACTGTGGTGATCACCCCATATAGACTCCCTGATCACCCCCCTGTCATTGATTACCCCCCTGTCATTGATCAACCCCCTGTAAAGCTCCATTCAGACGTCCGCATGATTTTTACGGATCCACTGATAGATGGATCGGATCCGCAAAACGCATCCGGACGTCTGAATGAAGCCTTACAGGGGCGTGATCAATGACTGTGGTGATCACCCCATATAGACTCCCTGATCACCCCCCTGTCATTGATTACCCCCCTGTCATTGATCAACCCCCTGTAAAGCTCCATTCAGACGTCCGCATGATTTTTACGGATCCACTGATAGATGGATCGGATCCGCAAAACGCATCCGGACGTCTGAATGAAGCCTTACAGGGGCGTGATCAATGACTGTGGTGATCACCCCATATAGACTCCCTGATCACCCCCCTGTCATTGATTACCCCGCTGTCATTGATCAACCCCCTGTAAAGCTCCATTCAGACGTCCGCATGATTTTTACGGATCCACTGATAGATGGATCGGATCCGCAAAACGCATCCGGACGTCTGAATGAAGCCTTACAGGGCTTACAGAAGGCGGCGTCTGGGGAGGGGCCAAGGGCGGGGCCAGGGGTGTGGCTGAAGGAGGGATCAGGGGGTGGAGCTGAAGGGGGCCCCGTCATGTATGCTGTACGGGGCCCCATGATTTCTATCAGCGGCCCTGGTCAAGAACCCCCAGCCTCAAAAATAGCACAGAAAGGTCTATTTTATTTTCACGGACACAGGAGAAAAGTCACCTATTTTTACCAACTGTCCAGAAATGTATTATTTATTATTAAATTCTAATAATATCTATCTATTCTGCCTATCTGTATATTATGTAATGCCATGTTGGCAGTTACTATACACAGAGCAGTGTATGCCAATGATAAGGAGGGCATTGTGCGCCCAGTACAATACCCAGTGTATGGGGCTATGGAGGGAGTGGGCAGTGCTGGTGGAGGAGTGCCCATACTGGGGGGAGGGGCACCGCACACTGATGGCCGCCTCCCCGCAGCTCCTCACTGGCCTACACACGCTGTGCCCATCATTTGGACTTCACAACCCGCTGAGGCAACTTACCGGGGGCACCTGCTGGAAGGTAGGTAGTGTAGCGCCTGGTGCTTGTCCGGAGCGGGGGCAGCTTGTCCCGGAGATAACCGCCTGATCTGCGTGTGAACGGGGCAGTCAGGGGGTGCCTAGGGGAAGACTGGCACATACCCTGCTATATGTGTATGAGGGGAAGACTGGTACATGCCCTGATGCCTGTGTATTAGGTGAATGCTCAACTCTAACATGCCCTGGTATCTGTGTATTCGGTGAATGCTGGAACATGCCCTGGTGTCTGTGTATTAGGAAGAGGCTGGCACATGCCCTTATGCCTGTGTATTAGGTGAACGCTGGCAGATGCCCTGGTGTCTGTGTTTTAGGAAAAGTCTGGCACATGCCCTGGTATCTGTGTATGAGGGGAACACTGGCACATACCCTGCTATCTGTGTATGAGGGGAAGTCTGGCACATGCCCTGATGCCTGTGTATTAGGTGAACGCTGGCACATGCCCTGGTGTCTGTGTATTAGGTGAAGGTTGGCACATGTCTTGGTGTCTGTGTATTAGGACAAAATTTGCACATGCTCTGGTGTCTGTGTTTTAGGAAAAGGCTGGCACATGCCCAGGTGTCTGTGTATTAGGAAGAGGCTGGCACATGCCCCTATGCCTGTGTATTAGGTGAACGCTGGCAGATGCCCAGGTGTCTGTGTTTTAGGAAAAGTCTGGCACATGCCCAGGTGACTGTGTATTAGGAAGAGGCTGGCACATGCCTAGGTGACTGTGTATTTGGAAGTGGCTAGCACATGCCCTGTGTCTGTGTAGAAGGATTTGTTAGGAGAAGAGGTACATACAGTACAGACCAAAAGTTTGGACACACCTTCTCTTTCAAAGAGTTTTCTTTATTTTCATGACTATGAAAATTGTAGATTCACACTGAAGGCATTAAAACTATGAATTAACACATGTGGAATTATATACATAACAAACAAGTGTGCAACAACTGAAAATATGTCATATTCTAGGTTCTTCAAAGTAGCCACCTTTTGCTTTGATTACTGCTTTGCACACTCTTGGCATTCTCTTGATGAGCTTCAAGAGGTAGTCCCCTGAAATGGTTTTCACTTCACAGGTGTGCCCTGTCAGGTTTAATAAGTGGGATTTCTTGCCTTATAAATGGGGTTGGGACCATCAGTTGCGTTGAGGAGAAGTCAGGTGGATACACAGCTGATAGTCCTACTGAATAGACTGTTAGAATTTGTATTATGGCAAGAAAAAAGCAGCTAAGTAAAGAAAAACGAGTGGCCATCATTACTTTAAGAAATGAAGGTCAGTCAGTCAGCCGAAAAATTGGGAAAACTTTGAAAGTAAGGGCTATTTGACCATGAAGGAGAGTGATGGGGTGCTGCGCCAGATGACCTGGCCTCCACAGTCACCGGACCTAAACCCAATCGAGATGGTTTGGGGTGAGCTGGACCGCAGAGTGAAGGCAAAAGGGTCAACAAGTGCTAAGCATCTCTGGGAACTCCTTCAAGACTGTTGGAAGACCATTTCAGGTGACTACCTCTTGAAGCTCATCAAAAGAATGCCAAGAGTGTGCAAAGCAGTAATCAAAGCAAAAGGTGGCTACTTTGAAGAACCTAGAATATGACATATTTTCAGTTGTTTCACACTTGTTTGTTATGTATATAATTCCACATGTGTTACTTCATAGTTTTGATGCCTTCATAGTCATGAAAATAAAGAAAACTCTTTGAATGAGAAGGTGTGTCCAAACTTTTGGTCTGTACTGTACATGGTCCTGATGTCTGTGTTTAGGGGTACCCCCTGAGATACCGCTCGTTCCTGAATATTAGAAGAGGGGTACGCGGTCCTGATGCGTGTATCTATCTATATCTCATGGGGAAGACCGGAGAACCTCTTACATATTTGTATTAAGGGGGTGCCAGGGATATGATATGCTTTAGTTAGAGTTGTCTTACAAGGACATGTCCATCTTAAAGTGTTCGGTAGAGGTTGGCAGACTCTGCAGAACGTCTTCTAGTACTGTAATATACGGTATGTTATATGATGTCATCAGTCCCAGTGGGTGCCACAATCTAATTATCTCTTCCAGACACATTAGGATCAGGTTGGTTACTGGGGTGTATATTATATCATCTCTTATTTTGGTATTCCACTATGATATCTTTTGTGAATATTGGGGTTCAGCTGTGTAGTTTTCTTTCATTATTTTATTATGTCTTTGTCTATTATTTTGCCTTTATTCAACATTTTGGGATGCATCTTATGATAGACTTGGGTTCTTTGTTCCAACAAGAAGGTAAAGTGTTAATTCTCTGGACAATGGGCAGCCTGTTGGTCTGAGTGGAGATGTCAGTGGGTAGCAGTGAATGGTATTGACTATTGTCTCCTGGGCTTACAAACTACACTTATGTTTTGTTTATTGGGCGAGCTGTTGGTTGGGTCATCGGGCTGAACAATGGCTACTTTACTAAGCAGAACTGATAACATTCCTCTGCCTCCAAGAAAAAAGACCACGTGTTAATATTCATATGGTGGTTGGAGACTAAAATGTAGCTTGGTCAATATTTAGTTATGTCATGTACATATTGTAGACTTCTAACAAATCCTGTATCGTTCTCTTTAGGTTGGATCCATTTTGAATAGGTTTAAGCCAGGAACAAGCCAGGTTCTCCACCACAGGATGACCTCCCAAGCCTCAAAAGATCATCCAGAAGGCCAGAAGCCCCCACTTTTGGTAGATGACCACACTGTGGCGACAGTTAGAGAGTCCAAAATATTCGTTCTTCTAAGGGGCCTTCCCGGGAGTGGTAAGTCCACCCTAGCGAAAGATATTGAACAAAAATACAAGGACACCTCTCGACTAATCTCTGCTGACCTATATGAGATCAAGCCGGCGGTGAGGAGCTCTAGTGGAGGAGATTACACTAAACTGGATGCTGACTTAACAACTTGCTTTGAGAAGCGTGAAGCTAATTTGGTCATACTGGACGACACACACCATGACCGGGAACGTCTTGATAAGCTCTTTGATATGGCAAACACGTATCATTTTGCTGTAGTTGTCCTGGAACCTAAGACACCATGGAGGCTGGACTGTGCCCAGTTAAAAGACCGAAACCATTGGAAGCTATCGTTGGAGGAACTGAAGAACCTGAGGCCTACACTGGAGAAGGACCTTCTTCCTCTGTACTTTGGTTGGTTCCTCGCAAAGCGGGATGAGGATTACCTGAGAAAGACCAGCCATGAATTCCTGGAGCAGTTGGGAAATCTCAAGGCCTTCAAGAAGCGGCTGCAACCATGTATGTGTCATTGCTGTACTGTTTTTCTTTTGGTTAGACGTTACAGTGGGTGTCATCATTTGGACTGGTACTCTTTAGCTGTCTGCCTTTCTTTGATTATCTATGAAGTTTCTTTTGGATGAAGGGGTGGCCCAGCTGGATAATACTGCCTTCGTCATTTAGACCTGGCACCACAGGGCAACATTTGTGCTCCATGTACCTATTGATATATTCAGATGTACTATATCTAGTATTGTATATAGTACACACTAATGAAACTCACTGTAAATCCAGAGACTAAAATTGCAGTGTAAGTCCTTCTTAAAGGGGTTTTCTTTCTTTTTTGATGACCTAGATTAGTGGCACCCCAACTGATCAGCTCTTTCGGGCAGCCTCTAACCTGGGAAACTACACAGTGGACGGAGCCTTCTGTTCACCGTATACTTTCCCGTGGCTGACCTAAACAGCTGATTGTCGAGGGTGCAGGGTGTTGGACCCCCACCAATTTGATAGGTTATCACTATCTTGAGGATATCCTTAAGGACCAGGCCAGTTTTAGTTTTTGTGTTTTCCGTTTTCACTCCTTCCATTCATGGAGCCGTAACATTTTTACTTTTCTGTTCACATAGCTGTATGAGGGCTTGTTTTTTGTGGGACAAGTTGTACTTTCTAATGGCACCATTTTATATTACATACGATGTAGTGGGAAGCTGGAAAAAAACACAATTCCTCCATAGTTTTATAGGTTTTGTTTTTACAATGTTCTGTATGTGGTAAAACTGACATTTTAACCTTTATTCTGTTGGTCAGTATGATTACAGCAATATCAGATTGATATAGTTTAAAAAAAAAACATCTCTATGTTCTGACCCCCATAACTTTTTTATATTTACACCTAAGCAGCTATGTGTGAGAGCACATTTTTTGCGGCGTGATCTGTAGGTTTTATTGATAAGAGTGATTGGAATGTGTACATATTTTTGATCACTCTTTATTTAATTTTTGGGGGAGGTGAAGTGACGAAAAAACAGCGAATCAGACATTTTGGTTTGTTTTTCCATTACGACATTCACTGTAAGGGACATTTTAATACTACGGGTATTTTGGGACATGGCAATGCCTATGATGTTTATTTCTTGTTTATTTTTCATATGGGAAAAGGGGTGATTTTACATTTTTATATATTTTTATTTTTTACCTTTATCACTTATTTTATCTCCCCGATGAGACTTGAATATGGGACCATAAACTACAGTGAATTATCATTGCAGTCTATGGGAGATTTCACTGTGTGAATGGACAACATTGCTGTGGTAATCCTTGGATCTTTCAGAGGGAACCGAACGGTCTAAAGCTCAGCACCCGGGAGCTGGCGAGGCCCTGGAAGTGCAACTCTCTTGGTAATTCACTGCTCAAATGTTGTAGTCACAATTGATTGCGGCATCTGAGTGGTTAAATGTTTGTGATCGGCATTACCGCCGATCACAGACATTGCCTCTGGGTGTCTGTGTAAAACAGGAGGCACAGGACGGCTATGGCCTCCACTCAGCTTCTGAGCAGGCTCCATCTTTAAAGAACGGACTGACGCTGTACATGTACAGTGGTCAACCTTATGGTTTTAAAGGGAACCTGTCAAATTGTATATGGAGTCCGATCTGTGGACAGCATGTTACAAAGCAGAAGAAACTCAGACGATTGATATATAGTTTTATGGGAAAAGATTTAGTAGAAATTGTATTTTATTTATTTACATCCCTGCTCCTTTTATGGATAGGAGTCCAGGGGGTGGTCCTTATCAGTGAATGACTTCTACTTTTGTATGCACATCTATAATATGCTGTCTGAAAAGAACCCGCCCACTGGACTCTAAGCATCTGCTCAGCTCCTCCTGCTTTATAATGTGCTGCAGATCAGACATGTTCAAAGTGACAAGTTCCATTTAGGTGATAATTGGGAGAAAATGGGTTTCTAGAAGTCACAACCATTACTCTTTGGTAGAGATGAGCTCCAGGTTGCACACAGTGGTGTAGGGCAAAGTAATCTTTGTTTGCCATGAGACCCAGGAGATGTTTGATTTCCACATGGTTCCCATCTAAAATGACTCAGTAATCCTTCTATAGTTTGTGTATCCACGTAAAGCTGATGTGCCTGACACATGCTAATTATCTGGGTGTGTAACATCCTGACAAATTATGAAAAATCTAAAGGTATTGCAAGTAGTGTTGAGCGAACTTGTGTTTTAAGTTCTGCATCCAAAGTTCGGGTTATCGAAGAATCCCTTTATGGATTCTGCTACCACGGACCATAACGGAATTTAGAATCCTTAACGGGATTCTTCGATAACCCAAACCCGAACTTTGGAATCAGAACTTAAAACACAAGTTCGCTTAACACTAATTGCAAGGACACCTGAATGAGGCTAGGGTCACATTTTGCTCTGGCCCCTATTGTATGATCCCTACAGAACTAATGAAGACCAAATCACTTTAGGAGCCATAGAATCCATCGATGGATCCACTATGCATATTGCATATAGCACAAATTGACAACTTAAAGGGGACATTCCATAAAGACACATTAGTGAGGATCTCAAGAACAAGAAGGTCCTGTTCACTTGATTAGCAAAAGACCTGACCATGCATGCATTACTCTTCATTTGAAAAGTGTGCCCTCATAAAGAATTGTAATATCTTACCCATGTTATCTTTAAATGGGTTGTCCAGGATTCAGCTGTTGATGGCCTATCCTCAGGAGTAGGGATGAGCGAACTTTTGTTTTAAAGTTTGGTGTACAAGGTTCAGGTTATCTAAGAATTCCATTATGGATTCCGTTACCACGGACCATAACTAATGGTCCGTAGTAATGCAGTTCTAAGATAACCCGAACCCTGTATGCCAAACTTGAAACACAAGTTCGCTCAACACTACTCAGGAGGACAAACCCCTTTATCACAAACTCTTCAAGAGGTTCTATATTTGGTTACTTCCACACGTTTTACCTCCCATGTGTCCTCTATGAGGAATGTAGCAGGGTCGGCCTATTACTTGGTTTGTATTGGAGACCAGGTGGCTTGCTTTAGGTGGTAATACCTGGAAGTGGAGAAGATGGGACTCTTTCTGGTGATTAAATCCTTATTTTTCATTCTTTTCTTTCTCAGTTGGCTATGAAGACAAACATAAGTTGGATCTTATGAAACATTTTGCCAAGTCTCCTAACATTCTTCATTGCACTTCCAAATTTTGTGATTATGGGAAGATTGTGGGATCAGAAGAATATGCGCAACAAGAGGTGAGTGATTATTGTAGAGGTAACCACAAGGTAAAAACTAATCAAACAAGACCCAGGATGCAACCGAGCCATATACTTGGATCAAAGTTAGCTAGCTAATAGATTGATTGTTTTGGCAGGAACAGCCTTCAATCTATAATGTGTATGGCTAGGTTCTCAATCCCTGTTCAAAAATGGAGGTGCTGAATCCGGCATATGCCAGGCGCCAACATTGCTCAGTGCATCCCATTGACTATAATGTGGTACATTGGGTTTCCATTATGGGGTCCTTGATTCTGCTGGACAAACCAACAGTATTTTGTGAGCCTCGCCAAAGAGGGTCTCCTTACAGTATTCTGACAATAGAAGGGAGAGGGGGTTTCAAGTCTCCTGGATTTCAGTTACCAAAATTGACTTACTCCCCTCTTTCAATTCAATATGAATACTCCACCAAGCACACTTATTATGGGGAGGTCAGCACTTGGCCAAGTACATGTTTGGCCAGCAACTATTCTATGTGTGTGACAAAAACGTTTGTGCTTCTAAAAACCGCACCACGCCTGTCCAAAGGTTGAATATGGTACTTCAGCTTGACTTATGGACAGGTGTGATTCTGTTTCTGGAACAAATAAGCCATGGCTTTCTCATTCTGCACAATCCCTTCAAAGAAGCACAACATTTTTTTTATCCTTTGGTTCATTAGTGAGGTAGATGATGTCAATAGTGCTTTTTGGTAGCTTCATTTGTGATCTCCATTCAGTTCTGATCTCTATCCTGGTTCTCTCTGACCTGCTGAATCTTACAGTGTAGACCGGAAGTTTTTTCATGCATTAGTTGTATTAATTGTTCATTAAAGGGGCTGTCTTACCTCACTAGGATCTGCCACCAGTGTCAGATAGATGGGACCCACACCTATCTCTAGAACAGGGCCTCCAAAGTGAACGAGACCCCATCGCGCATGTGTGGCATTATCTCCATTCACTTTTTTGGGAGGTTGCTTGGCTATTTTCAGAAGTCCCATAGAAATAAATGGAGAGAGCACTGAGCAAGCGCAGCCACCACTCCGTTCACTTCTATGGGACTGCTGGAAATAGCTAAGCCAGTGCTTGGCTATTTTTGAAACTCCTATAGAAATTAATGGGCGGGTGTGCTTTTGTTCATTTTGGAGGCTCCATTCTAGACATAGAGGTGGGACCTGCACCCATCTGACATTGGTGGCATATTCTTCCGATATGCTACCAATGTCTGAGGTGAGACAACCTCTTTAAAATGTTTGACCCCGATACAGTGTGAACATACACAACCTGGTGTTGGACTCTACTAAGTCTACTGTCTCTTTCACATTCTTTTTAAAGGCCGTGAAGAAGGCATACTCCAAGGGCTACACTCTCCACCTCTCCGCTTTGTTCGCCACCCCCAGAACAGTCGGAGCACAAGTAGAACTCACGGCAGACCAGCTGCTATTATGGCCTTCAGATGCCGAGAAAGAAGTGATGCCCAAGGATACCTTACCTAGGGGAAGTCGTGCCCATATCACTTTGGGCACTGCCGCTGATGTACAGGATGTTCAAACTGGTATTGACCTTCTTGAGTTTGTAAAATTGCAGCAATCAGGGAAAGAAGGGGAGAATTTAGGAGAGATGAGCGGATCGGTCGCGGGTAAAGTCTCTTACTATGATAATGGCATGTGGATGCTGAACCTGTCCCAAAAAATTGAAGTAAGGTCCATCTTTTCAGGTTACTATGGGAAACCTGGTGTCAGTGTCCCTCTACGGGGCAGCAAAAAGGGTATTTTAAATCAATGTCAAATTATGTGAGTGGTGACAACAAAATAGTTTGTCCTGACAGTCACAGATACAAAACTTTTTATAATTTTTTTTTTTAACTTTTCAAAGTGGCACTTATTTTTCTAACCTGTATCTAAATCCTGCATCCTGTGAAAAAGAAATGATGGCAGGAGAAAGGTTTTTTTTTTTTGAACCTGCTTTCTTTTCGAGTACTTAAAGAGTAACTCCACTGCTTACACATAGGATAAATAGTATTATATACCATTAGCATAATATTTATTTTTCTGCTAGCAGGTGGTTGCTTAGCAACCACATGAATTCCTGTCTGGGTGACCACTGTTTTATTACATGGAGTACTGAATAGTAAAGAAAGTTCTCCATGCTAGACAAGTCCTCCCGCTCACCTGAAACTGAAGCAGAGTGATAGGGGACAAAAGGGGAAAGAGTAGGAATAGGAAAAATTTTAAGTTCTCTGCTATCTTTGTAAAAGTGGGAGGCTTGGAGGAGGCATGTTGTAGCTGATGGAATTGGCCTTTAAAGAGCACATGTCCGCAGGATGAACCCAGCATACTGCCCGGTCGGGTTGATCCTGCCGATTTAAGAAGACACCTGTCCTTTGAAAATTAATTTCTGCAAATGAGGGCTTTAGTGCTCCAAGGTGCGTGGCCAGCACTGGAAAGCCGTGGCACGCTTAGGTTCCTCAGTGCACTAGAGCTTTCATTTTCATAAAGAATAAATGTCTTCTTTTCTCTGGAACGTTGCAACCAGTGTTATTTTATTCGGCAGAATCAACGCTGACAGGTAGTTTGCCTAGTTTAATGGGGTCGATCTCGCTGACAGGTGCTCTATATATTTTTTTTGTTAAATATTGTTGGAAAATAGGTGGTAGTAGTAGGTTGTAGCAGTAGTAAGTAAAATAGTTTTTTTTTGCCATGGTTGCTGTTGGTTACAGCATCTTAAAGGGGTTCTGCAGTTCTTTTAAACTGATGATGTATCCTCTGGAAAGATAATCAGCTGTTTGAGAAGGCCTTCTGGCTGTTTACCGCAAGCCCAGTGATGTCACGACAAGTGAACGGAGCTTGGCCGTGCCCCGGCCAGTGATACTAGTCGTGACGTCACTGGGCCTAAGGGAAACAGAGAGAAGTCCGCAGCGCTCCTGGAGCGCCACTGCCTTCTCAATACAGCTGAGCGGCAGAGGTCCCGGGTGTCGGACCCCTGCCGATCAGATGCTGATGATCTATCCAGAGGATAGATCATCAGTTTAAAAGATCTGCAGAACCCCTTTAATAATGTCCTTTGAGAGTTCTTTTGTGTTGGGTACTGGACGTCGGTCTGGATCTTTTGGGTAGTATATGTTGCAAACATAGCTGTGGGATTAGCTGGTTTCCTTTCACCAGATGATAGTATTATGGCAACGATACACAGACACAAGAGTTTGGCCTCTCCTATTTTTGCCTCTGGGGGCAGCATCCGAGGTGCTTCCCTCTCTCTACCATAGGGCATTTGACCAAAGAAACCTACTTGGGAAATCAGAGGTGATGACTTTAGGGAAAAACACTCTTCAGCCACCAGCTATCTCTGGTCATACACATGGAGGTCAATCCTATGCCAGTCCTTCAGCATCTTGTCGGTGGTCATTCAGGATTTCCACAAACTTGCCTGTGTCCCTTTTGAGATTGACAACCAGTCTCCTTATGGGAATAACCATCAATGTGGCCTGTCAATGTGCATGGGAAGTCAGGGAGATTACTGTCCACTACACAGCTACTAGGTGTATGGTCATCCCCAGACATAGAAAGCCATGATACCGGAGAACAGAGTGCAGGACATAACATTTTATTTAAGGTTAGATGCTCAGTAATTAAAGCTACAATATACATACCCTTTAATTCCCCAGTGAAGAAAGTTATTGTATTGAGTAAAGGCTACGTCCATATCAGCTTTATGGTATTGTGGTAGTTTATTCCGCCAGAGGAGCTGACGGCTATAATTACCGTATCTGGCATAGCCAGGGCCACCGGATTCCCGTTCACTATAATGGGATCGATTTGGTTTCCGGCATAAGTGTTGGCTTTATGCCGGTAAAATACTGCTGCACGCAACAGTATTTTTCCAGCAGAAAGCAGGCATTCATGCCAAGAACCTGCCAACGGATTCCACTATAATGAATGGAGACTTTGTCGGATACGGTAATTCTGGTAGTCTGCTCCTCTGCTGGAACAGACTACCACAATACCATAATTGCTTAAAGGTAATGTATTAGAAAGTTACAAAACACATAAAATGAAGGATACTTTGTGTTCTGATTTATGATAGTCATTTCTGGACTAATGTGCTCTGTAACGTGTGCTTACGAGGCAGCCATGCCGCCTATTCATGAGGGTTGCCGAAATGAATGGGTTCTGCCAAAGGACAGACCCCGTAATAAAAGGGTGTCACCAATGTGATCTGCAAATCCAAGAGCTCAAGCCCCTTGGACCAATAAGTTGTCCTGACTCCTTTCATCTTTGTAGTGCAATTCCTTTATTTATAGCTGCTATTAAAGCTAGTAGTTGGCCTAGTTGAAGATGTAAGATACATCTATCTGACTAGGTTGGTTTAGTAAACCTGAGCTTAAATTTGGGATACTTTGCACACCAGTTATGGAATACAGTAGGTATGTAGCAATAAATCCAAGATCTGATATATGTAAATGACTAAAATTATCCCAACTCATCCTAATTGCTTCTGAATTTGAGGTCCTCAATATCTGTACATCATTGCGAGTTCTATCTGGAAGTGATTTCAGGATTCGGTTGAGATGCGGGACTCTCAAGTAACTCATTTTCACTAAATATTAACTCCCTTTGGCTTATGTCATGCAGCATTTTTCTGGATTGTGTAACTGCCATATCTACACCTGAAGTAAAATACTTAAAAGACTGAAATAAATTGTATTAATGCCTAAAGTCTACTGTGGTCAAAACTGTTCACATCAAATGTGTCCGAAAACTGTACAAGACCTTCTGCATTGAGAACGTGTTTTTTATTTTAGGTCCATAACTCTCATCAGAAGCTCTTCATATCTGTCCAACAATTGTCAGCATAGTCCTCCAAAAATTCAGTGTATGGTCACATTAAAGGGGTTATCCGAGTGCTTAATACTGATGACTGATCCTCTCGATAGGTTATCAGTATCTGATTGGTGGTGGTCCGACTCCTGGCACCCCCGCTGACCGCAGGGCCTCTTCCTAGGCCAATTACATCATGTTCATCGATCACATGGCCTAGGCGCTGCTCAGTCCAATTCAAGTGAATGGGGCTGAACTACAATACTAATGTGGTATTGTACATGGATGTGGATGTCTCTGAGCTCAGAGAGCTGTGAGGAGGCCGTGGAGCACCGCACCCTCCTTAAACAGCTGATCAGTAGTGGGTGCCGGGCCTCAGACCCCCCCACCGGAGGATAGGACACAAATATAAAACTCTTGGAAAACCCCTTTAATAGTTTGCTCTATACCTACCCGTAAAGTTATTTCTGTCTGTAAGTACAATATAAAGCCCATGGGGGTGGGGAATTTTGCATAACTTTCTGTAGACAAAACTGGTTTCCACTCCAGACAAGAAAAAGCTATTCTTGCTCACCCTGCTACTGATTTATGTCCAGCTACTGATGTAAGGGTCCGTTCACACGTCCGCAAAATGGGTCCGTATCCGGTCTGCAATTTTGCGGACCCATTCATTTTCAATGGGGCCGAAATGTGCTGTCCGCATCCGCATTTGCGGATCCGCACTTCTATTCCACAAAAAAATAGAACATGTCCTATTCTTGTCCGCAATTGAGGACTAGAAAAGGCATTTTCTATGAGAGTGCCAGCGATGTGCGGACCACAAAATGCGGAACGCACGTTGCCGGTGTCTGTGTTTTGCGGATCCGCAAAAAACACACGAACGTGTGAATGGACCCTAAGAGAAAGTACCATTAACATATATAGTGTTTTGGGGCTACAACAGCCATCTCTTCTTTTTTGTGCCTTAAGATGACCATAGAAATGTGCATGGGGCCTCCAGAATCTCCACCAAACAGGGTTGAGACAGATGGCATTTGGCGACCAACTGTCTTAATGTGTTTGGCCAACCTTAGAAATACCATAGCGCAAAATGTCTTTACATAGAACATATCCAGTAGAAGTGGTCTAACTCTCAGAAAATGTTGTGGTCTTCTCAGCCGTCGTCAGTGCAAGATATGGAACCCACCATCCTTGGAATAGGTTTGTAGAGAACATTTTACCGCCCTCTATTCCAGAATGAACCTACTTGTTTTTGGATGGATGTCAGCTATGTAAATGCCCTGCAAGGAACATCTGCTATGTTCAAGCCCTACTCACCTATAACTTATACATTACCTCGCATATGGCTATATTTCTAATGTACCCATTCCATTCACACAGTTGGGCAACTAAGTTGTTTGCAGGCATTGTGTAACTAAAAATGCAGTATTTTAGAGCAAAAGATTAAGCCTATGGAGGCATGAGACAAGTGCTGCCACTGATTTGACTGGTGCCTTGTTAGCTAAAGATGCCCAAACACATTAGGCAGTATGTGGGCAAACCCTCTGATGATCTAATGTGTATGGGGGCCACCTGATTCTCTCCAGTTGGCAAATTTCAGGGCAAGAAGGATCGGGTATGTTGGGTGTCCACATGCTCTATCCTTTACTTCCACGGGAGACAAGCCACTGCCAGAAATGTCTGGCAATGGCTTATTCCCCTCATTGAAGTAAACAGGCCAAAGGAGAATGTTTATAGGGAAGTTACAAGGAATGTTGTGTAAGGAGTGCCACCTTACCTGGCGTTAAAGGGAACCTGTCACCTGGATTTTGTGTATAGAGTTGAGGACATGGGTTGCTAGATGGCCGCTAGCACATCCGCAATACCCAGTCCCCATAGCTCTGTGTGCTTCTATTGTGGGGAAAAAACTGATTTGATCCATATGGATCAAATCATTTTTTTTCCACAATAAAAGCACACAGAGCTATGGGGACTGGGTATTGCGGATGTGCTAGCGGCCATCTAGCAACCCATGTCCTCAGCTCTATACATCAAATCCCGGTGACAGGTTCCCTTTAATTTAGCCCCAAAACTGGTACTTACCCACTGGCTGCAGAATGCAGCTATACAGTAAATGAAGCAGTTTTTCTTATCCATTAATAGACTTGCCTCTATTCTTTATTCTCTTTATGTTTTTTTATCATGGTCTTAAAGGGAGCCTACCGCCTAGTTTGGTGCTATTACCAGCATGGTGCGACATAGCTGGTGGTTAATGGTTAAAATCATCTGTCCCTGCAAAGAGTAGTAAATGACAATCTTGCTGGGAAATGATTCCAGGACCCACCGCCTAATGGTGATGCACATTGTCATGATGAAACTGCGGACTATACACCTTGCTTTACTATGCAAGTGCCCGATGGTCAAGGCATGAAACGAGGTGTGCCTTCATCAGCACTGGATTTAGCTGGAGGTGAGTCCTGGACTCATCTCCTTGTAAGATGGATTTTCATTTACTGTTCTTTGCAGAGGCGGATGGGTTTGATATGGGGAAATGTAAAACCCCAACTTTACGTCATGCTGGTTTTTTAGTGGCCATAAATCGGGGGACCGGTTTCCTTTAAGCTTATTGTTCAGTTAATGGCTTAAGGCTATAAAATAACTGTAAATACTAATGTATTTGACTTAAAAATATAAAATAATAAAATGTCTTCTAAATATTACCAGATTGTTTAATAAAAAAAAATAAACGGTTATATGTTGTGTGAGAAAACTCTTTGTGTACCACCTACAGCAAACGACTGGTGTGTATCTATATACTGATATATATATTATATATAAAACATTAAAATAAGGCTACACCGCTGTCAGAGGCTCTGTGCGGAGTCTGTCAGAAGTCCCTTCAGATCTTGTGAATTCTTCAGTGAACATGGCAGGGACCACATCTGGACCAGTCATACAGCACTACATACCTGTTACATCCAGTGACTTTTCCTCTGATGTAGACGTTCTGTCCTTTTCTTCGTTTGGCCCAGGCCATCATGATCATTTCTTCTACCCATGTCTCATCTCGACAGAGTTTACACACAAACAGAGGTCCCTCACTCTTTCATCCTCCTCCTCACTTAACCCTTAAAGAGGACCTTTCACCGATTCTTACCCTATGAACTAACTATACAGACATGTGGAGCGGCGCCCGGGGATCTCACTGCACTTACTATTATCCCCGGGCGCCGCTCCTTTCTCCTGCTATGCCCTCCGGTATCTCCGTTCCCTAAGTTATGGTAGGCGGAGTCTGCCCTAGCGCTGGCCAATCGCATTGCAGAGCTCACAGCCTGGGAGAAAATAACCTCCCAGGCTGTGAGCTCTGCGCTGCGATTGGCCAGCGCTAGGGCAGACTCCGCCTACCATAACTTAGGGACTGGTATCTCCGCCTACTATAACTTAGTGAGCGGAGATACCGGAGGGCAGAACGGAGCGGCGCCCGGGGATAATAGTAAGCGCAGTGAGATCCCCGGGCGCCGCTGTACATATCTGTATAGTTAGTTCATAGGGTAAGAATCGGTGAAAGGTCCTCTTTAAGGGCTCCTACACATGAACGTATTTTTTCCTGTTCCGTTTTTTTTACAGGTCCATATGCGGAACCATTCATTTCAATGGGTCAGCAAAAAAAAAACTGAAATGACTTTTGAGTGTGCATTCCGTTTGCATGTCCGTTCTGCAAAAAAAATTAGACCATGTCCTATTCTTGTCCATTTTGCGGACAAGGACAGGCATTGTTACAATGCATCCTCAAAAAATTCTATACGGTCGTGTGCTTCCCAATTCTGCACAGATAGTGCCCTCTTATTTATAATACTGATTTATATAGCACTACTATATTCTGCACTTTACAGACATTAGCATCACAATCTTGGTTCTCTATCAGTATGTCTTTGGAGTGTGGGAGGAAACCAGAGCACCCGGAGGGGAGAACATACAAACTCCATGCAGATGTTGCCCTTGGTTGGATTCGAACCTAGGACCCCAGCGCTGCAAGGCAACAGTGCTAACCACTGAGCACCACGCTACCCCACCCTCTTCAATAATTATTGCCACATGGTGCCCTCAACAATAATTGTTCCCAGCAAATTGTGCCCCAGACAACAGTAATGCCCTGATAGTAGTAAAAATTCCTATTAGGGCTTCTTCACACGAACGTGCCGTGTTTTGCGGATCCGCAATACACAGATGCCGCCTGTGTGCCTTCCGCAATTTGCGGAATGGACGGCCCTTTATAGAAATGCCTATTCTTGTCCGCAAAATGGACAAGAATAGGACATGATCTATCATTTTTGCGGAGCAACGGATGCGGACAGCACACGGAGTGCTATCCACGTCTTTTGCGGCCCCGTTGAAGTGAATGGGTCCGCACCCGAACCACGATGCGGAACCAAACCACTGTCGTGTGAATGAGCTCTTATAGTACCCCTAGCAGTAATAAAGCACACTATAATCCCCTCAGTAGTAATAATGATCTTGTAGATCCATAAGCAGGCAGAGAATCAATGCAGGATTCGGCCAACATGCGGAGCGAAATATATTTATTCCATGAAAAAGCTGCATATACTGTATGTTTAAGGGGCATTTCAATTCCAGATCTTTTCAGGCAGAAGTGAAACTATTTGCACTCGCCTCTGAACAATCAACGCAATTTCTTTTCATGCACCGACTGAATGGAAGATTATTTAGACTATTAAGCAGAAGTGGGAGCGTCAGGGAAAGTACCTGTGTGCCTACGAGCATGGGTATCAACATGTTATCACTACGCTGAAAATAAAAGAATACATTTACTTTACCACTCCCTATCACATCGGGAAACTTCAAGGTCACTAAAGGCGCATTTACAAGGGCCGAGTCGGCTGCTCATTCAGCGGAGGTGAAGAGCTGTATTTACATGCAGCGTTCTCCTTCACGGTACGTGGTAAGGTATCGCTATTGTAATCGCTTGTTCCCATACAGAATCATTGTTTTGGGGCAGCAGATCGCTGTTTAGACCGGACGGTCTGCTGCCCACAAACGGTAATTTAGGTGCCTGCATGAACGTCAGGATCACCCGATGAACGAGTGTATCGGCTGTACCTTTGGAGGGACAGATTGTCGGGAACGTGCGTTCGCAGGAATGTTGGTTCCTGATAATCTGCCAGATTATTGTCCTGTCTAAATCCACCTTTGTAATATAACATCCAAAGAAAAGACCAGATGACATAATCAAATGTATGGCTTATATGGGTCAGAGACAGGAGAAATACAAAGAACAAGGTGTCAATGATAATCCTGTATCGGGCCGCTCACTATTGCCTTTGGGGTCCGTTGTTTCCCTGGTTGATCCTGCGCTCTCTAATCACTGCCCAGTTTATGGATGGATTTAGACACATTCTCCAGCTACAATTAGCTTTACTTAAAGGTATATGGCTGTGTGGTACTCGACTGCAGTGCGGCCTCGTCGCAACCGCGTTGTCCGGTCGTATCCTTACAAGCGTCAACTAACCAGGCAATTATTGGGAAGGAGCTATTTGTTCCTGATCATTGCTTGTTTGTTATAGGCCTCATGCAGACACCCGTGCTGGTTTTTGCGGTCCGCAATCCGCGAAAAACAGAAGTCGGGTGTGTTGCCTTCTGCAATTTGCGGAACGGAATGGGAGGCGGCAATATAAATGCCTATTCTTGTCCGCAAAGCGCGGACAAGAATAGGACGTTATATTTTTTTAGCAGGGCCGCGGAACGGCGCCACGGATGCGGACAGCACACGGAGTGCTGTCCGCATCTTTTGCTGCCCCATTGAAGTGAATGGGTCCGCATCCGAGCCGCCAAAACGGCGGCTCGGATGCGGACCCAAACAATGGTCGTGTGCATGAGGCCATAGGAGGTGAGAGCTGCATTTATATGCTGCAATCACCTCCACTGTATGGGGACAAGCAATCAGTCATCCTCATACAGATTCATTGTTGCGATTGTTCTTATGAACATTTGGTCCCTATTATCTGCCCGTGTAAAGGTGTCACCGCTGACACTACGCTATGTCAACAGTGATCTGCTGCCCAGAAAAGACGATTTAGGTTTCAGCAGAAACTATTATTTTACCCGGGTGATCGGCGACACCTTTACACAGGCAGATTATGGGGACCAAGTGTTCATAAGAACAATCGCTCCCAATAATAGTTCCAGGTAAAGGGATCTTCAGTTTACTGCTGCTCTCACATGGCCAGTATTATTACAGACAGCGAAGTCTACATCAGCAAATGTTCCTTAGGCCTAGCACTGGATACTTTCCTAAATGAGAACACCGGGCATTATTGTTCCAGGATCTCCAGGAAGACAACCCCATAGACACCACCGCCTCATTAACAAGAATTATTTACCTGCAGAGGCCTGTCCGTGCTGCTTAAAGGGGTTATCTAGGAAATGATAAAGATAACCTATCCGCAGGATAGATTCATTATAACATTGCGGCAGGGGTATGAGTCTTGGCACCCCTGCTGATCAGCTGCCGCACTTACTGAAGCTCTGGTGAGCACAGCGCTCTACATAGTATAGTGGCTGTGCTTGGTATTGCAGCTCAGCCCCTGTCACTTCTATAGGGCAACTAGGTCATGTGACCAAAGTACGGTGCCCGACCTCTACTGAGAGATGATTGGAGGGGCTCCCAGGCAGTGTCGGACTGGGGTGCCTAGGGCCCACCAGTAAAATTTATTTTGGGGGCCCACCGTACAGAGACAGTCACATATTACTTGCTCACACAGCAGCAAGATGCTACCAGATGATTGAATATGGGGGTCCCTGCAGCAACTCTGAGGAGGTAGGTCCTGGGCAGAAGAGCATACTGGTAGCTTTCCTCTATACCTAGAAGTCATCTCAGCTCTGATCGCGTTTCTTTAATAATCTATCAAGTTTTTATATGAACATAGGCTGGTTGAGGTGCTGTACATTGAATATATGTATGTAGTGCAGTAAGTCTACTGTGTTATGTGCCACTTGTGCAGGGGGTGGGTGACTAGGGGCCCACTGAGGGATTCACCTGTACCCCTGTGGGTCAGTCCAAGCCTGCTCCCAGGTATCGGACCCTCGCCGGTCTGATATTCTGAGGATAGGTCCTCAATATTATTATTTCCAGGATAACTCCTTAAGAAGCTCTTGCTTGCCACTTGGTCAACAGGGCCAGACATCTTGCCCAGCCCTGACAATCCTGTGGCATCGACACAGAGATTCTGCTTCTGAAGCAGCGACTGTTCATGTACCGGTACACAGAAGTGCGGTGCGTGCAGTCACTGCTCGGATAACGGCAGCAGACCCTCAGTGCCCCCACTGCTACTAGAAGCATAGGCGCAGGCACAAGATGTCTGGCCATGTGAGTCAAGCCGCAAGGGGGAGCTTCTTGAGCAGAGGGGACAGGCTGATAAATGGGCCACACACAGAGCCCTGCCTGTACTAGATATCGCCGCGCCAGTCACAGTGTGAATACTCTATAGGCACTGAACCCGCCTGTTTCTCTGCTATTTGGTGTATAGGTTTCTTGACATCTTAATTAGTCCCCATACAAATTTTGGGGTGTTGCTATTGGACACCTAGACACCATGGTTTAGAACACCACCGCCGAGGCATAATTGACCCGCTTTGCGGTGGGGAGTACCTGCCTTCATCTAGGGCAGCGCCCCTCGTTTTTAAAGTGTATTTCACAGTAAAGCTATTTATTATTTTCATTTTTAACGTCTCGCCCAGGCAGTGAATTTTTTGCAATTGAGACGTCCGCTCGTATAGCTCTGTTCCATGACGATACGCATACCGGAAAGTCCACAGTGCTTTTTGCGGCATTCTGCTGTTTGTGTTGTGGGAAAGCCAGCGGACTTCACCCCTCTCCACTGCAACGGGCGAAAGATCTGCAGCAGAATTCACGATGCAGATGTCAAATCCACACCGGGGGTCGATTTACACTGCAGTGCGGTGGACTACATTTCTTAGAATCTCATCCATTTTGCTGGTAATGTACGACGCTGCCGGTTTGCTGCAGGCAAATCTGCAGCTCTTCAGTCATGTGAACCCAGCCTTAAAGTGAATGGATGACGCCGCACAGTTATTGGAAGAAAGCAGCCATCGGCCTCCCCGCACATCGATCTTGGATGCATTTACATTGTCCTAATTTGTAATCCATACAGTATCGGTCAGATACTAAACATTTGAAGGACGTATCTGATGTACATGGCACCCATAAGCACTTCTCTACTCCCAGAGAGAGGTGCAGACTCTTCGCCAGCTCACAATGCTGCCTCTCACCCTCCTACACTTATCTCTGCAAGGAAACAAAACTAGAAAGAGAAAAAACAGGAGGGGCGGGTGCCGGCAGCACCAAGCACTTGTTTTGTATGATTTGGTTTCCTGTTGATCTAAAAATGGACATGTCCTTCAAGGGAGACCCTTTAGCAACAAGTCGGTTGCCATTTTGCCTATATACTTCATACAAATTAACCCCTGACAACTGTATATAATTGAACCATGATCATACCTATTACTCAACCATAAGAGATAGATGAAGGGATACAGTTTACATCCATCGGTGACCACCGCAGGATCAGTACGCTGCAGCCTCTATGGCAGGCATCCTCAAACTGCGGCCCTCCAGCTGTTGTAAAACTACAACTCCCACAATGCCCTGCTGTAGGCAGATACCTGTAGGCTGTTCGGGCATGCTGGGAGTTCTAGTTTTGCACCAGCTGGAGGGCCGCAGTTTGAGGATTCCTGCTCTATGGGTTCTGGCTGCAAAATGACTCCCCTTACGGCTCGCCTGACTTGTCTATTTTAGTAAATCCTTGTACCAACTATTCTGGAGCACGTTTTCTTCGACTTCTGCATTGTACCATGTCTCTCTTATTCCTACTAGAAATTTATGGGTAAACAGACTACTAGTTGCTACCATTACCCTTTCTCAAAGGGATGTGACCCTGCAGTTAATACTGTCCAGTCAGTGATGAGACGAGGGGAATGCTGACACCCTGCTGTCAATGTATTCATAAGTTACTATAATAACAGAGAAACGGCACAACATGGCCCCCTAAGAAAAGACGAGCGAACACTTCTGTCTTGTGGGGAGGTATTTACTTGGCGACAGGACCTTTAACGACCATGCTGTGGTTTCAAATGGTTTTTATTGAAATCCTTCATATTTACAATGGTAACTTTGCAGTGAATAGAGCTTTCAATGGACAGACCTTATGGGGTAAATTTATCAATTGCCTGCGCCAGTAATGTGGCACCAAGAAGCCTCAAATTTTTGTCCCGTTTCTGATTTTATACTACTCACCCCATTATTAAGGATCTGGCTACAGGAATTGCAAAAAAATCCAACTGGATTATTTTTTTGGAATAAGGGGTCGCACTGCAGCAGATTTTATGGGATTACCGCTACGTTGCCCCTGCGATCCTGGCCACGACCAGTGTTATTGTACCCTTAAAGGTGTGTTGAAATGTGGGTATGGCTAGTTAGGTTAATGAGGTTTAAAAAAGGTGTCACTTCTGGGATGGGAGTCTTTTAGGGTCCATTCACAACTTTGCGGAATAGACGTGGATCTATTCATTTCAATAGGGCCGCAAAAGACCGCCCACATCCGTAGTTCCGTAGCTCCGCAAAAAATATAGAGCATGTCCTATTCTTGCAGACCCGCAAAACACTTAAGGGCTTCTGTCACCCACAAAACTCATTTTTCATTTTTGGGCATATTAAAATCCTTATTGTACGACTATTCCCTATATAGGGCTCTTACCTTGTTCTGTGGCTTCGTTTCATTAAAAATTGAGCTTTTAAAATATGCAAATTACTTCACTACCAGCAAGTAGGGCGACTACTTGCTGGTAGCCGCCCCCTCCTCCAGTTGATTGACAGGGCCAGCGAGCGCTCTCCTCCTCCGGCTGGCCCTGTCAGCATTTCAAATCAGGCGCCTGCGCCTTACATGGCTTCATTTGGCGCAGGCACTCTGAGAGAAGGACGCTCGCTTCCTCAGCACGCCTGCGCCGATGACGTCTTCTCTTTCAGGTTTAGAGGTGACGTCATCGGCACAGGCGCACTGAGGGAGTGCTGAGGAAGCGAGCGTCCTTCTCTGAGTGCCTGCGCCGAATGAAGACACGTAAGGCGCAGGCGCGGGATTTGAAATGCTGACAGGGCCAGCCGGAGGAGGAGAGCGCTCGCTGGCCCTGTCAATCAACTGGAGGAGGGGGCGGTTTTTTTAAAAGGAGGATGCGGCGGCTACCAGCAAGTAGACGCCCTACTTGCTGGTAGTGAAGTCATTTGCATATTTTAAAAGCTCGATTTTTTATGAAACGAAGCCACAGAACAAGGTAAGAGACCTATATAGGGAATAATCGTACAATAAGGATTTTAATATGCCCAAAAATTAAAAATGAGTTTTGGGGGTGACAGAAGCCCTTTAAAGATGTGTGAATGGACCCTTAGAGTACTAACACAGTGAAGCCCGCGGTGCACGCCAGCTTTGTGAGAGACGAATCCGATGTTGCCGCTGAACGATGAGTGACAGGTTTCTTTCCTGTTGTGCATAAGAAAGAAACCTGTCAATCATTGTCCGTTGGCACGGACTGCGAGACTCATCCGACTCTGGTGCTCGCTGTGGAGTTCACCATGTCCGTACAAATTGACATAACAGAGGTGACAGAACGCTGATTTTTAATGATGCGGCAAATTTATTTAAAAAAATATAAATAAAATGTGTGAGCTTCAATAAATTTGACGCCTATTATGCCAACGCAGACTCCTGCAACACTGGCATGTCTGCTCAGTGTCTGCAGGATGGGCATAGCTGGTGGGAGGACTAGACACACTTCTTCACTTAGTGTCGCCTCCTAGTGTCATGGCTATAGCTGCTGCCACAAGTGAGAATCTGACTTAATATTCCCCTTATGATAAATTTACCCCTCTATGTCATTTACCGAGGTGACATTCTACCACTTCTTCCTGACTTGGACCGTATCTACGGAAATACTATCCCAAGCGATGGCATTTCAAGGTATAAAGAAACGTGCAGTTATTTTAAGTTTTTTTTTTTTTTTTCTCTCACAGCCCATGTAGGTATAAGGTTTCATTTTTACATTGCACACATGATAATAAAGGAGATCTAAGCCAGATGAGACATTGAAGGAGTCCAGGCCCTATCATGCCCCAATGTCTTCCAGCTGGGTATCAATGCCATTTCATGAGCAGGGCTGATGGGATCTAGGCTTAAGATGATCTGAACCATTCCAAACGTCTTGCGTCACGAGAAGATTTCCAGCTATCCCGGATGAGCAGCTGCAATAGTTATGAGATCCAGTTCTGCTACAATTCCTGCATGTCTGAACCAGAGGCAGACTAATCCAGATAAGCGGTGCTGATACCAAAGTCCATCTGTGGTTCTGAAACCATGCTTAAGGATCCAGATATAGGTATACAGGCGATTCCGGAGAATGACAGAACCTTCCGTTGTTGGAGCTTTGAAGACGGAATGGGGTAGTGAGGAGGAGAGGGGAGAAGAGAGGGAGAAAAAAAAAAAAAAAAAAAAAAAAAAAAAAAAAAAGGTGTCCTCTCCCTCCCAAAAACACCCCCAGGCAGTGCCACAAAGTTAAGCCTCATGCACACGACCGTATGTATTTTGCAGTCCGCAAAAAAAAAAAAAAAACAGATCTGCGAAAAATATGGATGATGTCCGTGTGCATTCCGTATTTTGCGGTAAGGAACAGCTGGCCCCTAAAAGAACAGTACTATCCTTGTCCGTAATGCAGACAATACTAGGACATGTTCGATTTTTTTTGCGGAACAGAAATACGGACATACGGAAACGGAATGCACACTGAGTAACCTCTTTTTTTTGCGGACCCATTGAAATGAATGGTTCCGTATACGGTCTGCAAAAAAAAATTTTTAAAATATGGGACGGACACGGAAAGAAAATACTTTTGTGTGCATGAGCCCTTATACTCGGGTCTCCTCGGGCTCTTACATTTTATTAGATCCCCGTTTAGGATTTCTGTCACACAGGAGCACACGCAAAGAGGTATGTAAACCGAAATGGTGTCAAAATAATATTAATTAAAAAAAATACACTTCTCTAGTAAACAGAGACATAATGAAGCTGCTGATGGCGAGAAGTCCGATTAAATAACGTCCTTATTCCGGGTTAAAACACTTGAACAGAGAAGGGAGATGGGGGGGGAGCAGGTGGGATACAAGGAGTTTGGGAGAGCGGAGGGACATGGGCGTGCTAACCAAACTGGAAGAAGAAGTTTCCAGGGCCGGACGCTGAAAGAGATAAGACACGTAAATAACGAATATCAAACAGGGATAGCATAAAATACTAAATGGGATTTTTTTCTTTCAACCTATTACGTTATTATGAAGTAGTCCACCGGCTGCAGATGCCCAACGTTTTTTTGTTTTCAGATAGTCTTCTCTGTTGCGCCAATATGCCCCTCTTTGTTTTCTGGCGCCATATATACCAATTAGGACCAAAAGTACAGGAAGGAGGAGACCTCAGCCCTCCTCAGTGCGCGTCTCCTTCTCCCGTCCAAATTGCAGTGGATCTGCAAGTACTGTACTCTTGTATAGCCTGTTCTTCTGAGATTTCCCAAATCTCACGAGAAAAGCTAGTCTTCTCCCTGGCTGTGGAGCAAACCACTGAGATTGGGACAGCCTCGCAGCCAAGGAGAAGCCCACTGAGGACTCCTTGTGTTGAGGGTCTTAATTAGCATATGTGGCTCCAGAATACAAAGGGGAGCATAGCGGCGCAATGGAGGGGACTATCTGGGGAGAGAGAAAAAAAAGTTTAGCATCTGCAGCAGGCGGACTACTTCATAAGGTTAAAAAAAATAATAATAATCCCACGATAGGTCCTCTTTAAAGCGGTTGTATCATATATCCTAATTGGACATCCCTCTACATCTGAGCTAAAGCAGAGAGCAATTAAGGCTGCTGTCAAATCAGTGTTTGATCAGTGATTTTCATCAGTCATTGTGAGCCAAAACCAGAACAGGGGGACATCTTTCCATTATGAGTCACAATCACTGATCAAACGCTGACTGTGCCTAACAAGCCTCAGCTCCTTTTATCTGAACGGTCTCCATGTAATGCTTCAGTAGCTTCCCCCAGAAACCAGCACTGCGGCTCCCATATTATACAGGTTATTCCCATCTTGTAAAGTGATGGCATATAAATAGGCTTTATGATTGGTGGCCATACGTCCTGTGGTACCCTAACCAATCTTAAGAATAAAAGTGGCTGCAGCGCTGGTTTAGCATGCCATCCAATTTTTTTATTATTATTGTATTTTACCTATTTGGGGCTTATACTGGGAAAAATGATATTTTTTATTTATTTTAACAGTGTAATATGTGTATTTGCAGAGCAGCAGGTCCTGTGTTTACATTGGATCCAGTCATCTGACAGCTCATGTGAATCCATTATTTGTGATCATCTGAAGCTCATAAGCACTTGTTTAATCCATATGTATTTGAGCTGTCAAGAGTTCAAAGAACAGGGTTAGGCTACTTTCACACTGGCGTTTCTGGGTCCTCCTGTGAGATCCGTTTCAAGGCTCTCACAAGCGGCCCAAAACGGATCAGTACAGCCCCAATGCATTCTGAGTGGATGCGGATCCGTTCAGAATGCATCAGTTTGGCTCCGTTCCGCCTCCATTCTGCTCTGGAGGCGGACACCAAAACGCTGCTTGCAGCGTTTTGGTGTCCGCCTGGCAATGCGGAGCCAAACGGATCCGTCCTGACTTACAATGTAAGTCAATGGGGACGGATCCGTTTACATTGACACAAATATGGTGCAATTGTAAACGGATACGTCCCCCATTGACTTTCAATGTAAAGTCAGGATCTGTTTGACTTATACCTAGACTTCGATTTTTTTTTCTTTTGGACGAAGTTATGCAGACGGATCCGTACTGAACGGATACCAGCGTTTGCATTTAGAGGTGCGGATCCGTCTGTGCAGGTACCAGACGGATCCGCCCCTAACGCAGGTGTGAAAGTAGCCTTACAGAATGAGCAGGAGCTCTGCTGGATGATGAAATAGAAACGGACAGTCTGTAGCTACACACTCAACCTCTGTAGTACAAGAACTGCCGGAAATCTTTAATAAAGAACAAACTGAAAAAATTATTTTTAGCCCAAAATGAGTAGAACGTAATAAAAAAAATTTGCCCCTAAATGTGTCCATAGCCTTTAAAGGGAACCTGTCACCGGGATTTTGTGTATAGAGCTGAGGACATGGGTTGCTAGATCGCCGCTAGCACATCCGCAATACCCAGTCCCCATAGCTCTGTGTGCTTTTATTGTGTAAAAAAACGATTTGATACATATGCAAATTAACCTGAGATGAGTCCTGTACGTGAGAGGAGTCAGGGACAGGACTCATCTCAGGCTAATTTGCATATGTATCAAATCAGTTTTTTTTACACATATGCAAATTAGCCTGAGATGAGTCCTGTCCCTGACTCCTCTCACGTACAGGACTCATCTCAGGCTAATTTGCATATGTATCAAATCAGTTTTTTTTACACATATGCAAATTAGCCTGAGATGAGTCCTGTCCCTGACTCCTCTCACGTACAGGACTCATCTCAGGTTAATTTGCATATGTATCAAATCATTTTTTTTACACAATAAAAGCACACAGAGCTATGGGGACTGGGTATTGCGGATGTGCTAGCGGCGATCTAGAAACCCATGTCCTCAGCTCTATACACAAAATCCCGGTGACAGGTTCCCTTTAACCTTCCCTATGGATGACAGCAGCAGGGAGTCACTACATGCTCTACAGGATGGCTATTTAAAGGACGTGACTATATAGAAGAAATGTAAACCTACGGAAACGATTGGTTTTAGGGGAGTGTTGGTAGCAAGGTAAAGCAGTCTGAGCCAGCTCTGCTTGTCACCAGATGCCCGCTGCTCTGTACGACAGCCCTGTCATTAACGAGGAATACAAGGGCCATAGCACAGGCACAGCACGTGTATTGTCTATATAATGGTGTCAAGAGAAGGGTCTCTCGAGCAGCTGCACATTACATAGAGATGTACAGTGTACACTGAATACCCTTCTCCTTACATAATGTGCACAATACTGGCAATTCACATGAGATGACTGTTCTTAGCCGTTCATTTACATAAGGTCTATTGGAATGAAGTGTAAAACACAGAATGTGGAACAAAAATTGGTAAAATTAGGGCGTTGTATACAATAAGCACAAGCATCCATTCTACATGGTTTGTGCACACTGCACCTACATCTGCAGGTTATGAACAGAGTTAAAGGGAGGGGACGCAGGGATCAAGGCGGCTGCAAGGGGGCGCAGGGATCAAGGCGGCTGCAAGGGGGCGCAGGGATCAAGGCGGCTGCAAGGGGGCGCAGGGATCAAGGCGGCTGCAAGGGGGCGCAGGGATCAAGGCGGCTGCAAGGGGGCGCAGGGATCAAGGCGGCTGCAAGGGGGCGCAGGGATCAAGGCGGCTGCAAGGGGGCGCAGGGATCAAGGCGGCTGCAAGGGGGCGAAGGGATTAAGGCGGCTGCAAGGGGGCGAAGGGATCAAGGCGGCTGCAAGGGGGCGAAGGGATCAAGGCGGCTGCAAGGGGGCGAAGGGATCAAGGCGGCTGCAAGGGGGCGAAGGGATCAAGGCGGCTGCAAGGGGGCGAAGGGATCAAGGCGGCTGCAAGGGGGCGAAGGGATCAAGGCGGCTGCAAGGGGGCGAAGGGATCAAGGCGGCTGCAAGGGGGCGAAGGGATCAAGGCGGCTGCAAGGGGGCGAAGGGATCAAGGCGGCTGCAAGGGGGCGAAGGGATCAAGGCGGCTGCAAGGGGGCGAAGGGATCAGGCGGCTGCAAGGGGGCGAAGGATCAAGGCGGCTGCAAGGGGGCGAAGGGATCAAGGCGGCTGCAAGGGGGCGAAGGGATCAAGGCGGCTGCATGGGGGCGAAGGGATCAAGGCGGCTGCATGGGGGCGAAGGGATCAAGGCGGCTGCAAGGGGGTGAGAGGGGGCACAGGGTTCAAGGTGGCTGCAAGGGGGTGCAGGGATCAAGGCGGCTGCAAGGGGGTGAGAGGGCGCAGGGATCAAGGCGGCTGCAAGGGGGTGAGAGGGCGCAGGGATCAAGGCGGCTGCAAGGGGGTGAGAGGGCGCAGGGATCAAGGCGGCTGCAAGGGGGTGAGAGGGCGCAGGGATCAAGGCAGCTGCAAGGGGGTGAGAGGACGCAGGGATCAAGGCGGCTGCAGGTCGTGAGAAGAGAAGTGGCACTCGGGCAGCCAAGAATTGGGTATGTTTGTCGTGGCTTTCTAATTGATCGTACAGTGTTGTCTGGCTGCTCAATTTTGCCAGAAAAGAGCTGTTTCGCTCACAATCCCTAGTGAGTTATTAGACTTATAGGCCACGTGGTTTTATGGATGAAACAGCAGTATTTCAACAAAATCAAGCAGCTGGATATGTACAATCGATTAGTAAATCGCAACAAACATCTCATTCATAGCTTGGCAAAGGATTGCTTTGGTATCTAGAATCGCGATACTGCACTTGGCATCGGTATCAAAGTCCAAATTCTGGTTTCATGAAAACCCTAGTAGCAAGTTGCTTGTGCAAGCCATGTACCATTTAGGATAACTTGTCTTTTATGGTAAGAATATGTACAGTTAGGTCCATATATATACACACACAGTTAGGTTCATACATATTTGGACAGAGACAACATTTTTCTAATTTTTGCTCTGTACATTACCACAATGGATTTTGAACAAAACAATTCAGATGCAGTTGAAGTTCAGACTTTCAGCCTTAATTCAGTGGGTGAACAAAATGCATAAAAATGTGAGGAACTAAAGCATTTTTTAAACGCAATCCCTTCATTTCAGGGGCCTAAAAGTAATTGGACAAATTAAATTGTAAATAAAATGTTAATTTCTAATACTTGGTTGAAAACCCTTTGTTGGCAATGACTGCCTGAAGTCTTGAACTCATGGACATCACCAGACGCAGTGTTTCCTCCTTTTTAATGCTCTTCCAGGCCTTTACTGCAGCGTTTTTTACTTGCTGTTTGTTTGTGGGCCTATCTGTCTGAAGTTTAGTCTTTATCAAGTGAAATGCTCTATTGGGTTCAGATCAGGTGACTGCTGACTCGGCCATTCAAGAATATTCCACTTCTTTGCGTTAATAAACTCCTGGGTTGCTTTGGCTTTATGTTTTGGGTCATTGTCCATCTGTATTATGAAACGCCAACCAATCAGTTTGGCTGGATTTGAGCACACAGAATGTCTCTGAAAACCCCAGAATTCATCCGGCTGCTTCTGTCCTGTGTCACATCATCAATAAACACTAGGGACCCAGTGCCACTGGCAGCCATGCATGCCCAAGCCATCACACTGCCTCCGCCATGTTTTACAGATGATGTGGTATGTTTTGGATCATGAGCTGTACCATGCCTTCACCATACTTTTTCCTTCCATTATTCTCGTAGAGGTTGATCTTGGTTTCATCTGTCCAAAGAATGTTCTTCCAGAAGTGTGCTGGATTTTTAAGATGTTTTTTAGCAAAGTCCAATCTAGCCTTCTTATTCTTGAGGCTTATGAGTGGCTTGCACCGTGCAGTGAACCCTCTGTATTACTTTCATGCAGTCTTCTCTTTATGGTAGAGTTGGATATTGATACTCCTATATCCTGGAGAATGTTGTTCACTTGGTTGGCTGTTGTGAAGGGGATTATCTTCATGGTAATTATTCTGCGATCATTCACCACTGTCCTCCGTGGGCGTCCAGGTCTTTTTGCATTATTGAGGTCACCAGTGCTTTCTTTCTCAGGACGTACCAAACTATAGATTTTACCACTCCTAATAGTGTAGCAATTTCTCGGATTGGTTTTTTCTGTTTTCCCAGATAAAGGATGGCTTGTTTCACCTGCATGGAGAGCCCCTTTGACTGCATGTTTACTTCTCAGCAAAATCTTCAAAATGCAAGCACCACACCTCAAATCAACTCCAGGCCTTTTATGTGCTTAATTGAAAATGAAATAATGAAGGAATTGCCCACAACTGCCCATGAAACAGCCTTTGAGGCAATTGTCCGATTACTTTTGGTCCCTTTAAAAACAGGGTGCCACATGTTAAGGAGCTGAAACTCAACCTTCATCCAATTTTAATGTCGATACCCTCAAATGAAAGCTAAAAGTCTGGACTTTATGTCCATTATATAACTATAACTTGAATATGTTTTAGTAAACGGGTAAAAAACAAAACAAAATTTGTGTCAGTGTCCAAATATATATATATATATATATATATATATATATATATAAATATATATATTATATATATATATATATATATATATATATATATATATATATAGACATATATATATATATAGACATAACTGTATAAGCAGAGACATAGTACCCCCTGTTCATGTCCTTTTCATATACAGCAGACATGTTTAAACCTCTGGACAGGGGTCACTTATTTCATGAAAGAACTGATGTCATTAAGCCATCGTACATAAATCCCTTTTGTACCATCATTATTTGGCTCTATATATTTTCCGGAAACTCACCTTCAAAGCTGAATCCTCCAGGACTACTGAAGAATGCCTTAAATATATTGTTGGCATCGAAATCTGAAAGGAAAACAAATTTAAAAATTAATTTTAAAATGATCTCTATAGATGTGAATTGATGGGTAGATCTGAGCCCTGCAAATGGCGCTGTACAGAACCACCATGCTAAAGGGCAGACATTTTCGATCAGGGTTTCTCAACTCCGGTCCTCGGGGCCCACCTACCGGTCATGTTTTCAGGATTTCCTTAGTATTGAGCAGGTGATATAATTAGTGTCCATGCATCAGGACTTACCACAGGTATTCATTCTGTGGGATATTTTCAAATCCTGACCGGTAGGTGGGCCCAAGGACCGGAGTTGAGAAACCCTTTTTAGGCTACTTTCACACCTGCGTTCAGAGCGGGTCCGTCTGGTATCTGCACAGACGGATCCGCTCCTATAATGCAAACGCTTAGATCCGTTCAGAACGGATCCGTTTGCATTACCATGAACAAAAAAAAAAAAAAAATTATTTTTTTGTTTTTTTTGTTCATGATAATGCAAACGGATCCGTTTTGACTTTACATTGAAAGTCAATGGGGGACGGATCCGTTTGAAAATTGAGCCATATAGTGTCATCTTCAAACGGATCCGTCCCCATTGACTTACATTGTAAGTCTGGACGGATCCGTTTGCCTCCACACGACCAGGCGGACACCCGAACCTTCAAACGGAGCTCACAAGCGGACACCCGACCGCTAGTGTGAAAGTAGCCTTAGATGGTTCGACCACCATATAATGTTTCTTTAGGTTGGATTATTAAAGCAGGGCAAGAAGCAACACTTACCTCCCATGTTCATTCCATCCTCCTCCAGGTCCTGCCCACTATCATAGCGAGCTTTCTTCTTCGGATCAGACAAGATTGTAAAGGCCTCACCAACTTCTTTAAATTTCTTTTCTTCCTCCTTCTGAATTTCTGTAGTTGCAGCACTGTGTCTGTCTGAAAGAGAAGAGACCAGAGGAACTGTAGATACAGACTGAAGAAGAGCTAACATGGGGCACCGGGTGAGCATGGATATGCTCCAACCACAGACTGGTTTCTAATGGCAAGTCAACTGTACATGTATCCCACAAGAGTCTTTGGTACAACATGGAGTATAAGAGGGCGATATGTGATTAGGTCAGTAGTGGGCGTTCTGCCCAGCCCATTATATATAGGTTGTTCATGGAGGAAGTGCAGTACAAGAATCTACCTTTGAGGTCTCCCATTACCTGGATGATGCATGAGCGCTCGTTTTCTGTATGCTTTCTTGATTTCATCTTCTGACGCGTTCTTGTCTACCCCTAGAATCTTGTAGTAATCTTTCCGCTTGCTCTTCTTTAACTCCAGCTGTGCGTTCTTGAGGAACTGCTTGTGTTCTGGGGAGAAAAGGGTGTTAGGAGAAAAAAAGTCTCATAAAAGCCTCATTGTCTCCCAATACACTATTGTTTGCTCACAAATGTGGAGAACCCAGTGAGGGCTCTTCTTGGTACTGTGGCCACGCCATCTGCCATTCCCTCCTCCGCAACACATAATGACACAAACACTGTGGTATGTATTCGACAAATGTTGGCCCTCTGCCCAGGCCACCAACTTCCCAAAACTATGCGCTTAAATTGGCAATGCCCATGAAAATCTAAGATATACCAACATGTGTAATGTCTTTGATTGCATTTCTTAAATCTTAAAGTGGTATTCCGTTTTTCTATATTGATGACCTAGCCTCAAGATAGATCATTAAAGAGGACCTTTCACTAGAATAAAAAATCTAAACTAAGCATACAGACACGGAGAGAGGCACCCAGGGATCTCCCTGCACTTACTATTATCCCTGGGCGCCGCTCCGGTAGCTTCATATGTTCAGTTCAACCGGGTGGAGCCTGCCGGCATCTCCTTCTCCCAGGCTGTAGCGCTGGCCAATCGCAGCACTCAGCTCATAGCCTGAGACATTTTAAAAAATGTTTTAAATATTTAGTTTCCCTAGGGTGTTTTTTTTCATTTTTCTACATTATACCATTCTGTGTGTTGGAATGGAGTCATCAGATTTTCTATTTCATGAGTTTGCAAGTGTGTTTCAATAAAAGTTTTTTATTTTTGAAGGAAATTATGTATTTTTTTTCCTTTTAGATCTTAAAGCAAATAGAGCACACCTCCCCCATTACAATCATCCTGTGCTATGCCTGTCTCTCTATGGGTTTTAACAGATGAATCCAATGACTACAGTTAGATGAGAGACCCTATAAGTTAAGGAGGTGGCAGGGGGAGACGAATGCTAATTTTATTTATAAGGCATCCTTAAAGCTCATCTGTCAGCAGATTTGTAGCTATGACACTGGCTGACCTGTTACATGTGCACTTGGCAGCTGTGTTGGTCCCATGTTCATATGTGCCCGCATTTCTGAGAAAAATTATGTTTAATATGCAAATGAGCCTCTAGGTGCAATGGGGGTGTTGCCCTTGCAGAGAGCCAAGCCCATTGCTGGAAAATACCTAAAAAAAAAAAATCGCAATATAACATTGGGGAGAGACAGGGCTCTATAATCCATGCCCTGTGAGAGCCGTCATGGTTAATTTTTAACAAACTAAACCTAACTGCCAATATTTTCCAGGGAATAGTAACCTTGCTATACAGAAAGCCGACTGGGGACGCGGTATGAGATCCCCATGACGAATAACCACTCCCAAACACCACGTCACTTCCGTACTATAGCGGAGCATAGCTAGGCCGCCCGATGGAAGAAGCGGAACTCTTTTGCGCATGTCTCCGCTTTGAAGTAGGCAGGTGAATATACGGGGGGGAGTGACACCAGTGCGCTTGGCCCACACCAGCTGATTGGTTAATTCCATGCAGGGGTGGAGCGAGGCACATAAAAAGACGCACAGCATTACAACGCCGCCACTGCCGCATGATCGATACAGGCGAGAGCCACTGCCTTCAGCGCCTGAACATCCTCTTTTTTCCCTGAAGAGCCATACCTGGCGAAACGCGTCGGATGACAAAGGAAATCAATCGTAGAGAGGTAAGAGCATAGGGACCAGTAGTACAGGGCCGAGGTTCCTGAGGCTGGGGGTCGTCTTTTTAAAGATGAGTGCCCCGACTACAGCCACTTAGGCTATCACACTGACTAGACTAGGTCAAGTAGGGTAAGTGCATAGGGACTTCTAGTAAAATCAACTAGGCTCTTTCCCTATATGCAACAGGCCTATTACACAGGAACATTACTCTAACCCAGTACTAGTCAATCAGACCCTCTCCTCTCTCTCTAACTAATTAGCGCAGTAGTTTCACTAAACTCAGTCGTCTCATCATTATTTTAAATAAGAATAAAAGTTAAATCTTAAAATAAGAATAATAAGATAGTAAGGGGGGGGGGGCGCGTGGCTTGCTAGGTATGTGAGCGGTCGCACGCTGCGAGAGCTCCCGCATCTGCCCGGCCATTAATCCTGAATCTACCCTGATTTCAGCGGAGATATTAAGCCTGAACAGTCGGGGATAAGCGCAGATTAGTGCGGTAACCGAAACTGAGGCTTTGGTCAGCGGGAGAAGCAGGCATGTCGAGGAAAAGAGACGGCAGAGGGACTGATAAGGAGTCCCAAGATGGCGCTGGGCTGAGCACGCCGAAGCGGCGAGATCGTACTGCAGAGTTGCAGAAAGAAACGGCGGTGAAGCTGAGTCAATTCGTGAGATCCTCGCAGGCAGTCAACAACAGACTGCGCCAGGGGAGTCAGGATGAAGTGCCACCGGATCAAGGGGACGACTCAGACCATGAAGAGCGGGTTCCCGCCACTACCACGCGGCAGAGCGCCAACAGGTATGCGGCTTTACAAGTGAATGGAGAGGAGCTGGAGCGCGAGACTGGCGGAATCTGGGGAACCCACGCTAAAGGATGTGCTACATGCCATCTCTAAATGCGGCAAGTCCCTGAGTGAACTATTGGTCCAGGTAGGCGCCATTAAAGAGGACATTTCTATTATAAGACATGACTTCAGAAAATTGGCTGAGCGCACCACAGCTCTAGAGGATAGAGTGGGAGAGGTGGAGGATGAGGTACAGCCTCTAAAGAGGGACACTGCTGAACACTCCAGATTGTTAAATGTTATATTGGCTAAGCAAGACAATATGGAGAACCGTCTGCGCTGGAATAATGTACGCATTGTTGGAGTACCTGAGAAGGTGGAAGGGAGAAATCCCACCAAATACTTTGAGGCATGGCTGAAGGAGAAGGTGGGGGCAAGACACACTAAGCCCCCTGTTCGCAGTCGAATGCGCCCATCGGGTGCCGACTAGGCCTTTGCCCCCAGGAGCACCTCCGAGAACGGTCCTGGTCAAGCTATTACATTACAGAGACTGGGATATCCTCCTGCGCAAGGCCAGGGAGCTACAAGACCTTTCCATTGATGGTCACAGAATCTCACTGTTCCCGGACTACTCTATGGAAGTTCAAAAAAGGAGGGCCCGCTTTTTAGAAGTTAAAAAGAGACTGAGAAATCTTGGGGTCCCATACTCTATGCTATATCCAGCTAGATTGCGTGTAGTGGTTCTGAATACTACCAGTTTCTTTGAAGATCCTAGGGAAGCGGCAAAATGGTTGGATAGAAATGAACGTCAGATCAAGATGGAGCTCCAACCCCCTAATTAATGGGACTCAGTTTTCACTCTGCAAGTGATTATTTGAATGCCTTTTCTATGTTCTATGTTCTGTCTTCCCTCTCTTTCTAAATATTATCTATAGATCTTCCTTGTTAGGTGGGCTACGGAGAGAAGAGGGAGAAGGGAAATTGATATGCCAAGCTGTAAAGACCGTATATTGCAGTGAATTTATATGCTGATGCGTTACCATGGATATAGATATGACTGCTTTACCTTGTTTTATACCCGATTGTTGATCAGGATATCACGGGTAAAGTACTACATTTCTTACTTGTGGTAGTTATGTTATGTCTTCCCGGGTAAGGTGCGGGAAGCTAGAGAGTGATTGGTTATAATAAGAGTGTGAGTAACAGTTTTCAAGTGTTCACATTGATAAAATACTACTAGTAGTCAGTTCTGGCTACGCTCCTCCGGCTAATACGGGTTATTGGCTGGTGTTCTGCTGGTCTCACCGACTGGTGCAGTGTATTTCCACAGGCCTTATACTTGGGCGTGGGGTGGAACCAATCGGTTAGCTCAGGGAACCGTAGTTCTTTATAGTGTTTTGCCAGCTAATGGCAAGTTTACAACCTTGGGGAGGGTTGGGGTATGTTATGAGACAGGGTAATTCTGGTTATGAATGGCAGTAAGGCTGGATGAGTGTGGTATGGATGGGGGTGTGCCTGCCTCCGGGGCAGAGAGAAAAAGATACTGTGGTACAGAGTGTGTCTAAACCGGTATACAGGAGATTGTCTTCTAATACTAATGGCTAAATGCATTAATTTCCTTAGCTGGAATGTTCGGGGAATCAAGGAAAAGAATAAAAGGAAGGCGATTCTGGAAAGCGTCCGTCCGTTATATCCTCTCATATGCTGCCTACAGGAGACACACTTGCTGCCGGAGCAGGTACATTTGCTTAAACTGATATACAAGAAATAATAAGCAGGTGGCTCACTCTGATTTGTCACGTAGGTGCGCAGGTTCAAAAAACACCCCTAGGTTCTGGTAGATATAGTAAAATAGAATAGAACCGGCACTCAAACAGTTTGGAATACACGTAGGATTCAGATAAAATTATTTATTAAACAATCAAAGTCGTGTCCTGTGTGCACCAGGATAAAATCCTAAAATTCACATAAAACGTATATATAGCATATATATAAGCCAGAGATAGGTATCTCTAATGTATCAAGTTCTGACCGCTAACCGCAGCAGACTGCATCCGTGTCCCCTCCGTCAGGTAGGGCTATTGGATCGCAGTCGTCTGCGTAGCAAACAGAAACCGATATTTGCTGTGCTGAAAATAAATCCAATAATAATTATCTGGTACAAATGTATTCAACACTTTGAGATGTTATATAGGCAAGAGATGGATATCTCTAATGTGTCAAATTCTGACTGCTGACCGCAGCAGGCTGCATCCGTGTCCCTCCTATCAGGTAGGGCTATTGGATCACAGTCATCTGCAGGGCAAACAGAAGCCGACAGATACTGTGTTGCAGATAAATCCAATAATACTTATCTGATACAAATATATCAACACTTCATATATTAAGGCACACAGTCCTAAATGTATCAATTGAGATCTTGTGACGTCTTCTAAAATACAAAATATTGAGTGGTCTAAGATGAAATGTTATTTGAGACCAGGAACAGATTGTCCATTATCTGTGGCGGTATCGGAGTCTCAGTACGTTAAATACACAGAGTTAGTTATCCAGCACGTTTGGAATCTCAGTGCTGATACCGCTTTTCTTGTAGCGGTTCGGTATATTTCCACTTATCTTTAATGTTACTCACTGCGTCCTCTATGGGCTCACTCAGGTCTGCGGAAGGACTTCTGCCGTGGCGTCCCACGCTTCAGCCTTTCTCCGCTGCGCTTGTTCCGGGTCTGGTCTTTGCTGGAATCCCGTCTCAACTCTCGTGAGAGACCTGAATTGGCTGCTGCGCCAATTCAGGTCTCTCACGAGAGTTGAGACGGGATTCCAGCAAAGACCAGACCCGGAACAAGCGCAGCGGAGAAAGGCTGAAGCGTGGGACGCCACGGCAGAAGTCCTTCCGCAGACCTGAGTGAGCCCATAGAGGACGCAGTGAGTAACATTAAAGATAAGTGGAAATATACCGAACCGCTACAAGAAAAGCGGTATCAGCACTGAGATTCCAAACGTGCTGGATAACTAACTCTGTGTATTTAACGTACTGAGACTCCGATACCGCCACAGATAATGGACAATCTGTTCCTGGTCTCAAATAACATTTCATCTTAGACCACTCAATATTTTGTATTTAGAAGACGTCACAAGATCTCAATTGATACATTTAGGACTGTGTGCCTTAATATATGAAGTGTTGATATATTTGTATCAGATAAGTATTATTGGATTTATCTGCAACACAGTATCTGTCGGCTTCTGTTTGCCCTGCAGATGACTGTGATCCAATAGCCCTACCTGATAGGAGGGACACGGATGCAGCCTGCTGCGGTCAGCAGTCAGAATTTGACACATTAGAGATATCCATCTCTTGCCTATATAACATCTCAAAGTGTTGAATACATTTGTACCAGATAATTATTATTGGATTTATTTTCAGCACAGCAAATATCGGTTTCTGTTTGCTACGCAGACGACTGCGATCCAATAGCCCTACCTGACGGAGGGGACACGGATGCAGTCTGCTGCGGTTAGCGGTCAGAACTTGATACATTAGAGATACCTATCTCTGGCTTATATATATGCTATATATACGTTTTATGTGAATTTTAGGATTTTATCCTGGTGCACACAGGACACGACTTTGATTGTTTAATAAATAATTTTATCTGAATCCTACGTGTATTCCAAACTGTTTGAGTGCCGGTTCTATTCTATTTTATTTGCTTAAACTGGCCTGGGTGGGGATGGGGTTTCACTCCACGTATTCTACGTATGCTAGAGGAGTCCGTATCTTGGTACATAGAAGCATTCCGTTTTGTTGTATTTCTAGCAAGTGGATGCTGAAGGGTGTTATGTGTGCTTATATGGTACACTATACAACCGGCCATGTGTGATATGTGGAGTGTATATCCCGCCCCCATACTCTCCATTAGTGATAAGGAAGGTTTTAGCTTTCATGACGGATTTCCCAGGGGTGCCAACCCTCATACTGGGGGATTTTAATAATGTAGTAAGCCCTGACATTGATAGGATGGGGACAGCGGAAAGGGATTCCTCGGGAGAATATACAACATTTGGGAGACTCATACAGGAAGTGTCCCTAGTAGACATATGATGGTCTCAGCTGCTTTTAGGCCCGCTAGAATAGGACAAGGAATGATGTGGGCATTTAACCCCTTCTGGTTATCTGTCCTGCCAGAAGTGGGTAGTATTAAGGAACAACTAGAGGAGTTCTTTAGGATTAATTTGCCTACCACTACTAGGTCAATAGTCTGGGATGCCATGAAGGCTTTCATGCGAGAGTTGCTTATAGCTCAAATTAGTAGGAAAAAGAGTGAAACCAAAGCTAAGGTTCAGGCTTTAACGCGGGCGGTGGAAATAACTGAAGCTAATTATGTGGAAACACCGGATGATAGGTGTAGAGAATTATGGAAGGGGGCGCAAAAGGAGTTAAATGACAGGCTGCTACTTAATGTCAAAAACAAACAATTCTTCCAAAAGCAAGTATATTATGAAGAAGGAGAGAAGACGGGAAGAATGCTGGCTCTGGTATCTAGGGCACAGCGACCCCCCAGTTATATAGCGGCCCTCAGGGATCTAGCTGGGAATTTGTGCAGTGCTTCGGAGCAAATACTGGAGATTATGAAGGGATTTTACTCTAACCTGTATGTGTCCCGTCTGGCAGCCTCAGATGAAGAAATAGACTTATTCTTGGATGGGCTTCACATGCCTACCCTTACCCCTGATCAGCGTAGTAAATTGGACTCTCCTATAACAATTACTGAGTTGGAGGTGGCGCTATCAAATATGTCTAACAATAAGGCTCCAGGAGGTGATGGGTTACCGGCGGAGATATACAAACGATTTGCCTCAGTCATGCTGCCTCAGTTGTTAGAGGTCTTCAAGGAGGCGATGATGCAGAAAAAACTGCCCCCAGTATGACTGAGGCGACGATTGTAGTCCTTCCAAAGGCGGGCAAAGATATACAGGAGGCCGAGTCCTATAGACCGATATCACTACTTCAGGTGGACATTAAAATCCTGGCTAAGGTTTTAGCTAATCGTCTGAACCTGATTATATCTAATCTTATTCACCCGGACCAGGCTGGATTTATGCCAAACATGTCTACGGCAGTTAATATCAGGCGACTCTTAAATATTCAGAGTAAGGGACGTGCTTCGGATGCGGCGGTCGCATCTCTTGATGCGGCCAAAGCATTTGATAGTGTAGAATGGAAATACTTGTGGAAGGTACTGAGGAAGCTAGGGTTTGGCCAATCTTTCATAGGGTGGATTCAGCTTTTATATGACAAGCCATCGGCTAGGATTAGGGTGAATGGCAATTTATCAGATAGCTTCACACTATATAGGGGGACGAGGCAGGGTTGTCCCTTGTCGCCTCTGCTATTTGCGATTGCAATTGAACCTCTAGCTGAAGCTATCAGATCTTCTGCAGGGATTAGAGGCTTTAAGTATGGCTCCTTAGAGGAGAAAGTGGCATTATATGCAGATGATTTGTTGTTATTTATGGATGATTGGAGAACCTCTCTCCCGGTAGCGATGGAAGTTATTAATGGGTTTGGGAAAATGTCAGGTCTATGTATCAACTGGACTAAGTCCGTGCTGATGCCACTGAAGGAGGGCATGGATGACAGGGACTCTTGGGAAGAGGGCCTACAGGTTGTGCACTCTTTCAAATATCTGGGTATTCAGGTCTCTTGCAATGATCTAGACTTTGAGAAGCTGAACATCTCCCCTCTTCTCCAGAAGTTTAGACAGAAGGTGAATGCCTGGACAAAACTGCAGTTATCCATTATAGGTAGAGCGAATCTGGTAAAAATGATACTGATGCCACAGCTTCTCTATGTGCTGCACAGTTCTCTGGTATGGCTTCCCCTGAGGATCTTCTATGTAATTAATGCTATTTTCAGGGACCTTATATGGAAGAAGGGAACACCTCGCATCAAGCTGGCAACTCTGTGTAGGCCAAAGACTAATGGGGGCCTGGGGGTTCCGGATCCATGGATGTATTATCTGGCGGCACAAATGCAGCATATGGGGGGATGGGAATCGACGGATGGCTTGGGTACTGCTAGTAGGATTATTCAGTCATTGGTAGGGTATAAAAATTTGAGATCTGCTCTGGAGGAGGGTACTTTCCATGCATTAGGTGGTAAATATCGGATATTGCGCGCCATTCATAATACGTGGTGGAAGGTCAGGGAAATAATAGGGATACAGGGCTACTCCGATATCACTCCTCTATGGCCAAATTATATGTACGCAGAGGTGGATAAAGTTAAAGTGATCAAGGTATGGGCTGATTCTGGGCTTAAATATATGTGTCAACTCTTTGACAATGATGTCCTTAAAGAATTTTCAGGGTTACAGCAGGAATTTGGATTGCAGAAATCCCAATTTTATCTTTATTTGAAACTTAGGCATGCTCTACGTGCTCAAGAACAGGTAGGGGCAGTACGTCCTGCACAGAAAAATTCAATAGTAGACTTGGTAAAATCTGGGGGAGGTACAGCGGGAGTAATGTCCCTTAACTATGCATGTCTTATGGAAGCGCAATTTAAAAGACAGGAATTCCTGCTTTATGATAAATGGAGGAAGGATGTCCCTGATTTGACTGAGGAGCAATGGGATACTGTATTGGAGGAGTTCACACAAGTAGCGGTGAGCGAAGCTCAAAGGGTATCGCAACTCCTGTTGCTACACAGAGTATACAAAACACCTGTCCTATTGAAAAGAATGGGGTATAGAGCGGATGACTGCTGCCCGAGGTGTGGTGTGACGAATGCTGACCTTATCCATCGGATGTGGAACTGTCCTAGACTAAGAAGGTACTGGAGTGGGGTAGTGGGGATTGTGAAAATGGTTTTGGATGTTGAACTTAGTATGGATGCTGCGACGTGTGTTTTGGGGTGCGTGGACGTACCAGGATTGGTGCCTGAAAGGAGACTAGCTATAATAAGAATGCTTTATCAAGCTAGGAAGATAATTGCTTTCCACTGGATAGATGTTCAACCACCATCAGTGGATGAATGGGTAAAAAAGGTGCATGTGCTGATTAGCCTAGAAAACTATGTATACCAAAAGAGGAACTGTGTGAAAAAGTTTGAAAAGATATGGTCACCTTGGATTCAACATTATAATCTACAAACGTAAGGGAGTGAATGTGGGATTGAGTGAGGAATATATGAGAGGTATGCAGGAAGGAGAGGTGAGAGGGGAGAAGTAATATAAAGGGAATGTGATATTGAAAGGGTAGTCCGGAAAAATGAGCGCTCCAGGATGAAGGGGTCACATAACATGGGAACTTGAATAGGTGATCTTGTAGAATGTGCCATATTGCTGAAACTATGCTACACTGATTTGAAATATTGAAATGTGTAAAATTACTGTACTAAAGTGTCAGACCATGTGATGCAAAATTATTTCTATGCTCTTGTCTCAAGGGGTTATGTTGGGGGGAGGGGGGGACAGTGTTCTGTCTGTGTTTAAAATTGAAAATCTTCAATAAAAACGAGATTTTTGTATAACTTACCAGTAAAATCTCTTTCTCTCTCTTCCTTGGGGGACACAGGAAACCTTGGGTATAGCTCATCTCCATAGGAGGCGTGACACTAAGTGAAAGACTGTTAAGCCCCTCCTCCAGCAGCTATACCCTCAGCCTGGAGCGAGCGACTACCAGTTATGTGCCCAAGTAGTTAAAACAAAGGCAAGGATCGACCAAATTAACACCAACAAGTCAAAACTCCCGTCAGGTAGAGTTGTTGCGATACCAAATTTTTGATTCGGTTTCGATACCATGAAAAAGTATTGCGATACTCGATACCATTCGATACCACGCGAAAAAAATAAACAAAAAAAGCCACGTGCATTCCTCATTTTTAAAAATGGCGAATCGCGCAGTTTTTATTTTATTTTTTCTGTTCCGGCATTCACCACCTAGATTTTTTTTTTTATATTTTAATAGTTTGGACTTTTCTGACGTGGCGATGTAATATGTTTATTTATATATTTTATATGTGAAATTGGGAAAAGGGGGGTGATTTATACTTCATATTTTAGTGTTTTTTTTTCCCCACTTTTTATTTAATAACTATTTCCCCCCTTAGGGGCTAGAACCTGGGATCTTTCATCCCTTTTCCTATTCACCCTGATAGATCTCTATCAGGGTGAATAGGACTCCACACTGTCCCTGCTGCTCTGTGCTTTGTGCACACAGCATCAGGGATGTTACCATGGCAACCAGGGCTTCTGTAGCGTCCTGGCTGCCATGGTAACCGATCGGAGCCCCAGGCTTACACAGCTGGGGCTCCGATCAGAAGCTGCCACTGCACCACCAATGAGGGGGAGTGGAGAGGTCCCTGTGGCCACTGCCACCAATGATTTTAATACTGGAGGGTTGAGAGGGGCCGGCGCACTGTGCCACCAATGATTTTAATGGGATGGGGGGATTGAGGGGGGGGGGGCACACTGCACCACCAATGATTTTACCCCTTTTTACAGGAGGCGGGTACTAGCAGATCAGCGGCAGTTAACTGCCGCTGATCGCAGCTCCCTGTCAGGGGCAGGGTGCCGGCAATGCGATTCTGCTGCCGGCACCCGCCTCCTGTATGTGTTAAAGACTGACTACTGTATATGAGTCCAGACTTTCACTATTAGGCCACACAGAGCGGCGCCCAGCGATGTCTCAGCACTCACCATTTAGTCCTGGGCGCCGCTCCGTTCGCCCGCAGTGCCCCATTACTGTCTCCTCTCCTGCTCCACATGCTGCTGATTACTATCGGAGCGATGGGAGGAGACATCAGCTTCACTAGTGGGCGTTCCTTCTCCCTGGCTGTAGCGCTGTCCAATCGCAGCGCAGGGAAAAGGAACGCCCACTAGTGAAGCTGATGTCTCCTCCCATCGCTCCGATAGTAATCCTATCATTGGTGGCGCAGTGCGCCCGCCCCTCCTCCGCCCCTCTCTTCTCATTGCCGCCCCTCTCTTCTCATTGCCGCCCCTCCTCCGCCCCTCTCTTCTCATTGGTGGCAGCGGCAGCAGCACAGGGGGAGGGAGGACAGCTTCCTTCTCCCCGTGCTGCTGAGAGAGAACATGAGCGCGCCGACAGCAGCGCGCTCATGTTCAGAGATACTAGACTGCGCAGAAGCGCAGCCCAGTATCGAAAAAACGGAAATCCCGGTATCGTATCGATACCGGGACAAAAGTATCGATTGGGTATCGAAATTTCGATACCCGCAACAACCCTACCGTCAGGGCGACCAAAACAATGGGTGGGTGCTGTGTCCCCCAAGGAAGAGCGAGAAAGAGATTTTACTGGTAAGTTATACAAAAATCTTGTTTTCTCGCCCAATTCCTTGGGGGACACAGGAAACCTTGGGACGTTCAAAAGCAGTCCACAAATAGGGAGGGACCACAACCCAAGATGAATTAAAGCACCATAGGCATTAAGGCACCGCCGCCTGCAAGACCAGGCGGCCCAAAGCAGCATCCGCCGATGCATAAGTGTTCACCTTGTAGAACTTGGTGAAAGTGTGCAAAGAAGACCAGGTGGCCGCCTTACACAATTGTTCAGCCGAAGCTCGATTCCGCTGAGCCCAGGAAGCCCCGACCGCTCTGGTAGAATGAGCGGTAACACCAAAGGGCGGTTCCCTGCCCTTAGCACGGTAAGCCTCAGCAATAGCCATCTTGATGAAGCGGGCAATAACCACTTTAGATGCCGCCAGCCCCCTGCGCGGACCCTCCGGAACCACAAATAGAGAATCCGAGCGCCGAAAGGGTCTAGTTACATCCAAGTAGATCCGCAGAGCCCTAACAACATCCAGACGGTGAAGATCCCGTTCCCGAGGATGAGACTGGGACGGGCACAGAGAAGGAAGGACAATATCTTCATTCAATAAAACAAATATATATTGTGGCTCACCCGTATCTGTCAATGTGGTAAGGGTGCTCTGCTTTTTGGATGAATCACCTGTTCATCCGGTGTGGAGAATTGCAATTGTTTGAAATTAAAAGCAGGCACTCACCAGCTGGTTAGTCTAATAAGTAGTAGCTTTATATATTGAGATAAAATTTACAATAAAATATACATAAAAAGTTAGCATAAACTGATTAACATATAATGCACTGGGGATATTAGGACACTAAGTATCCTGCTTCGATATCCTGCTAGCTGAATAGATATTAAGCTTTGGTCTATAGGTGTATATAATATGCTCAATTCATATAATCAAATCAAAGTCCTGTGTAAAATAAAAATACAAATAGAAATAACACAAATGTCCTTCTGTGAACAAAACCTGTGAAGAATAAAATAGAAATCCTGTGCAAAATAAGTGATGCAAAAGTAATATACTGGTGATATATTTTGAGTGAATATAGTGTTAAATAAGGTCGTGCATAGACCTAGTGGCAATTCCTCAGTTGAAGTATATAATGTTTCAATTCAGTAGCGGTCCTCTATGCGCTAGGCAGTAGGGCTTAGGTAAAGGATAGTCGGGTTTTTGAACTGGGGCGTCCCCCTAGTTCTTCAAACCCTCTTACCTTGCCCTTGGTTGAGGCTAGACTCTTTAAAGGTGTCTCTCTCCTAAACGCTGGGGTCCTTGGTGCAGGATCCAATTATGTGAGAATTTCCTCTCGCCGGTCTCAGCGTTCCACGAGGGTGCTTCCTTGCGTCTCAGCAATCAGGAAGTAATCTCTCCAGTTCTCGTAGTCTCGCGTAATCTCGCGATCAGTTGGTCCAGCTAAATTTTCACTGGATTGTAGCTGCAGACTAGACGATATTCTTCCAACTTTTTTTCGGAATAGGGTGGGTGAATACTTGCAGGAACCAGCCAGACGCGTTTCGAGGGTCCTCCCTCTTCCTCAGTGGCTATCAATAGGTCTATGCACGACCTTATTTAACACTATATTCACTCAAAATATATCACCAGTATATTACTTTTGCATCACTTATTGTGCACAGGATTTCTATTTTATTCTTCACAGGTTTTGTTCACAGAAGGACATTTGTGTTATTTCTATTTGTATTTTTATTTTACACAGGACTTTGATTTGATTATATGAATTGAGCATATTATATACACCTATAGACCAAAGCTTAATATCTATTCAGCTAGCAGGATATCGAAGCAGGATACTTAGTGTCCTAATATCCCCAGTGCATTATATGTTAATCAGTTTATGCTAACTTTTTATGTATATTTTATTGTAAATTTTATCTCAATATATAAAGCTACTACTTATTAGACTAACCAGCTGGTGAGTGCCTGCTTTTAATTTCAAACAATATCTTCATTCAGGTGAAAAGCGGACACCACCTTCGGAAGGAAGTCCGGAACCGGGCGGAGAACCACCTTGTCCTGGTGAAAAACCAAGAGGGGTTCTACGCAAGAAAGTGCCGCCAATTCAGACACACGCCGAAGAGACGTGATGGCAACGAGGAAAAAAACTTTGCAAGACAACAAGCGAAGGGAAACCCTGCGCAAAGGCTCGAAAGTAGAAGATTGGAGAGCCGTCAGCACAACATTAAGATCCCAAGATGGAACGGGAGCGCGATACGGGGGAGCATAGTGAGCAACCCCCTGAAGAAAAGTCATAACTGGACCGAGCGGAGCCAGAGGTCGCTGAAAAAGGATCGAAAGCGCTGAGATCTGACCGTTTAGGGTCCTGAGACCTAAACCCAAGTCCAGACCAGACTGCAAGAAGGATAAAATCGTGGGGAGAGAAAACCGAAGGGGATGAACATCTAAGGTCTCGCAGAAATTCAAATAGGCCCGCCAGGTTCGGTAATAAATCCTGGACGATGCCGGTTTACGCACACGAATCATGGTACGGACCACGTCAGCAGAAAACCCGCGGTTTCAATAGCCACGCCGCTAAACGTAGCGACCCTAAATGCTGGTGGAAGATCGGCCCTTGAGAGAGGAGGTCTTCTCTTAGAGGCAGAGGCAAGGGGGCGTCTGCCAGGAGCAACATAAGGTCGGCGTACCAAGGACGACGAGGCCAATCCGGGGCTATTAGGATCGCAGGCGTGCCCTCCGCCGCGATCTTCCGAAGGACTCGTGGAAGAAGAGGCAGGGGCGGAAAAACGTAGAGGAGAGAGAACTCCGTCCAGAGAAGGACGAGCGCGTCCGCGCCGTAAGCGTCCGGATCCTTGGTTCTGGCCATGAAGGTGGGAAGCTTGTGGTTGAATCTGGAGGCCATGAGATCCACGTCCGGACGACCCCAACGAAGGCAAAGAGACTCGAAGACGTCAGGGTGCAGAGACCACTCGCCCGGGTCGATCGTCGTCCGGCTGAGGAAATCCGCCGCCCAATTGTCCACCCCCGGGATGTAAATGGCCGAAATGGCTGGAACATGAATTTCCGCCCAGCGAAGGATTAGAGACACCTCCCTCATCGCCGCCGCGCTGCGAGTGCCCCCCTGATGATTTATGTATGCCACAGCCGTGGCATTGTCCGATTGGACACGAACAGGGAGACCCTGAAGCAGCGAAGTCCAATGCCGGAGTGAAAGGAGAACCGCCCTCAGCTCCAGAACGTTGATCGGCAGTTTGGACTCCGATGGAGACCAAGTGCCTTGTACGGACCGAGGAGGAAACACCCCCCCCCCAACCCCGCAGACTGGCATCGGTGGTAATCACCAACCAAGTTATCGGCAGGAAGGACTTCCCTTGGAGAGGGGTCCGTAACCACCAGAGGAGAGAGGAGCGAACCTGGGGGGGAAGGGGAAAGTGCTGATCCAGACTTTCCTGGGACTTGTCCCATGCGGACAAAATGGCAGTCTGAAAGGTGCGGGAGTGATACTGCGCGTAGGGGATTGCTTCGAAACAGGACACCATCTGTCCCAAGACCCGCATGCTGAACCGGAAGGAAGGATGGCGGTGGGTCAGAAGGCTCCGAACCGACCGATGAAGGAGTTGGCGCTTCTCTGACGGAAGCCGAACCTCTGCTGCATCTGTATCCAGCAGCATCCCCAGAAAGATCAATTACCTGGATGGAACAAGAGCGGATTTGGGAAGATTGATAATCCAACCGAACCGGCGTAAGGTTTGTAGCGAGAGGTCCACACTGGCAGATGTCAGTGACAGAGAGGGTGCCTTGATAAGGAGATCGTCCAAATATGGAAGAAGAAAAACTCCCCTGGAACGAAGTAAGGCGAGGACAGGGGCAAGGACCTTTGTGAAAACGCGAGGGGCCGTCGCCAGCCCGAAGGGGAGAGCAACGAACTGGTAGTGGTCGGACCCCACTGCAAAGCGCAGAAAGCACTGATGACACCGAGCGATTGGAATATGAAGGTAGGCGTCCTGGATGTCGATAGAGGCCAGGAACTCCCCTTTTTCCAGAGAGGCCACCACCGACCTGAGAGACTCCATCCGGAATCGCTGAAGACGAAGGAAACAGTTTAACCGTTTTAGATCCAGAATGGGACGAACCGAGCCTTCTTTTTTGGGGACCACAAAAAGGTTCGAATAGAACCCCTTGAATCTTTCTTCCATGGGAACCGGAGCGATGACCCCTTTGTCCAGAAGGGTGCGAGTGGCAGTAAAGAAATCGGCCGCCCCTTGGGGATCCCGGGAGCGAAAGAACCGAACTGGGGGGAGGGACGTAAACTCGAGTTTGTACCCGGAAGACACAACTTCGAGAGCCCAGGCGTCGGAGACGTGCGCCTGCCAGAAGTCCCTGAACAGGAAGAGACGTCCCCCCACCCGGGCGGGTGGGGGCGCACCTTCAGGTAGTGTTCTGCTTGGTCGCGGGAGGGCGAGCAGGCTGTGACTTGCGCCAGGAGGGCTGGGTCCGAAAAAAAGGTTTCTTACGTCTGTCTTGGACAGAGCTAGGGGATGGACCTGAAGAGGTGCGAGGTGCGGGAGCCCTGCGGGAAGAAAGACCTGAAGCGAGAAAAAGTGGGACGGCCTCGAGTGGTGGTCCTAGTCCTAGATTGAGGAAGATGCGTACTCTTCCCCCCCCGTTGCTTCGGATATGATTTCATCCAAGCGGGTCCCGAACAATCGAGAACCAGTAAAGGGAAGGCCAGTAAGAGACCGCTTTGACGTGGAGTCCGCCGTCCAAACCTTTAACCAAAGCTCCCTCCTGGCCGAAACGGCCAGGGCAGACGAACGGGCTATGAGAGCCCCCGCATCAAGGGATGCTTCACAGACGAATTTGCCGGCTTGAACGATAAGTTGAGCTAGAGCACGGAGGTCCTGAATAGGGACGTCGGATTCAAGCTCCTGATCCAGCTGAGAGGCCCACTCTGAAACCGCTTTTCCAGCCCAAGCGGAAGCAAAGACCGGCCGGAGGGCGGAACCGGAGGCTGCAAAGATACCTTTGGTAATGGCCTCTATACGGCGATCCTCAGTGGATTGTAAGGAAGAGCCATCAGCAACGGGAATAGCCGTGCTTTTTGCCAAACGGGCCACCGGGGGGTCGACTTTGGGTGGTGACGCCCAGTTTGTAATGCAATCCGCCGGGAATGGATAACAGATATCCAACTTCTTAGGCGGGGTAAAACGGGCATCAGGGCGGGCCCAGGCCTTGGAAACCACCGACGAGAAGTCAGTGTGGAGGGGAAAAACTGCAGACGTCTGTTTTTGGCGAATAAAGGAAACTGTTTTTTTTCAGAATTAGGAGGATCATCGTGAATCTTAAAGGTATCACGAATATTGTTAATAAGATGGCCCACAGCAGAAGCCAGTTTTGAAGGCAAGGCCGAGTCCATATCACAATCTGAATCAACTAGTTCCCCTTCAGAGGGCATATCCTGTATCGAGGAAGGGCCCGACTGAGAGCGCACCCTTGGGGGTGATACTGAAGCATCCGAGGATGATAGGCGCTCCGTCCTAGACCGCTTCTGGGGTTGACGGGCTCTGGAGGTGTCGCCTGGAGAGAGGGACTCAGACGGGTCAGCTAAGATAGCGGACCCGGAGGGCCCAGCAGGGGAAATATCCGGCTGCGATAAGGGCAATACCTCTGCAAGGCGGCCCACAACGTTAGAGAGGCTGACCACAGCCTGGGAAAGGGATCTAGCCCAGTCAGGGGGATCCAATCGGCCAGGGGGTTGGAACGGCTGCATAGCCACCTCACCAGTCGACGTTTTCACCCTCAGTCCATCCAGCAGGGACGCCCCTTCAGCCACTGGCACTGAAGTGGCAGGAAGCTGGAGAGGGGCTTGCAGGCGGGCGACCCTTGTGCTGGCGGGATGCAGGGGAGCTGGGCTGCCCTGGTCCTCCTTTTCTTTTGTGGGGGAGGCAGCAGTGCGGATAGCCGGCACTGGCGCAGCTCGACCCCGGGAAAACAGAGAGGTCTTTGCGACTCTGTTGTCCCTGTTGAAAAAAGGAAAAAAAGTTTAAAATAATAAAAAGAGAAAAAATAAAATCTTTAGCAAAGACAGCTCTGCAGTGCAGAGAGTGTCTTGCCTCCTTGACACTAAGCAAAAAACTGGTAGTCGCTCGCTCCAGGCTGAGGGTATAGCTGCTGGAGGAGGGGCTTAACAGTCTTTCACTTAGTGTCACGCCTCCTATGGAGATGAGCTATACCCAAGGTTTCCTGTGTCCCCCAAGGAATTGGGCGAGAAAAGTATCTGATTAAAAAATAAGAATAATAAGGCATACTCAGTAAATAATAATAGATAATCCATATACAACACCAGGAGATGTTGCCACGGATTTGGTGCAGACTTTGCTGTGGAGAGACACAATTCTGTGGGGGGAAATTCACTCAGTGTGGACGTCCCCTGTAAGAATATATCACACCATAGATAATATATGCACGCAGAGACGTCACACTTACCTTTTGTATTTTCTGTTTGGTAAACCTTCTCATAATCCCTAACTGCTTCTTCATACTGTTCTGTGTCTGTATAACTAAGCAGAAACACAAGATTCATTACCGGTGACTTTACTGACTAATGGGGGGTCTAAGAATTAAAGATTTACAGATAGATGGCCAAAAAGTCCAGATCTGATGCAACCCATACAAAGACCATTACTAAACAGCTTTTTAAAGCACCCAAAGAGCTGGTAAAATGGAGGGACATACACACGTCTCTACTCTCAGGAGGAAGAGTAGTTGTGGCTACGAATAGCTGAAGGCTGAGGATACGTGATTCAACTAAGAGGGGAAAATCCACCATATGGGGCAGAGATAGGCTATTGCTCAACAGCAACCGCCAACCGGAGCAGTGATCACGTTTGCCATTCTGACATTCTATATGTAGAAGTGTAGGAACACTAACTACTATATTCATCTGGGTCAATTTGAGAGGGAAATCTTGATCAATATACAGCACTGCTCAGCAATGCCCCCTGCAAAGAAGGGTTCATGAGTGCTCAGGCTATGTTAAGGGAGTTTTGCCATAAACCTTTAGCACCTGTCCCATGGATTGATGATAAATGTATGACTTCTGGGAATACGACTGCTAGAACCCTACAGATCCAAAAGAATAGGGGCCACTGTGTGACTGAAGCAGTGCTGGGCATATGCACCACGGCTCCATTCACACACGTGACTCAGGAACCCCTGTTCTTGTGATCAGTGGAGTCTCCGTGGTCGGACCCCAGCGATCATACACTGATCACCTATCTTGTGGATAAGTTATAAATGCTGACTCCTTTAAAGTAGGATATATACTAATATGAAAACCAGACACAAGAAGAGGATGACATTACAGATTACAGTTCCCTACCATTGTGCCCTCCGTAAATACGCCTTAATGTAGGTTTCATCCAGTTTTACTGCATTCGTACAATCCTCTATGGCCTCGTCCAGTTTCTTAAGCTGTTCAAATCAGAGAAGAACAGTTCCATTAGATTTATCACATAACCATTTTTTTTTTCTTAACTACCTATAGTATTATGTATAGAGCTAAGCCAATGGGGTTTACCCCAATTCTCCTTTGTATTCTCCCAATCTCCTACCAAGACATAAGTCCCAAGTCCCAAGAACAAAAGACCTCCTTTATATGAGTGATCATAAGTGTGTCTCTACAGTCTGCTACAGGAATGACAAACCCATATTCAGTTAATATATAGAAAGGCCATCACTAAATTTAGAAAATTTGGGATTTCTTCTGGTCTAGTTCAGGAGAATAGAGAATATATTGTTTGGGTTTAAAGGGATATTCAAAGTACATCAAGTTATCCCCTATCCACAGGACAGGGGATAACTACAAGATTGGTGGTCTGACCACTGAGACCTCCACCAATCACCACAACAGAGGCCCTGTATCCCCCAGGGACCCCTAAATTAAAGGAGTGGCAGGGCGCATGCTCTCTATGGGCCTGCCAGAGATAGGACTTAGCCATTTCCAGCAGTCCCATTGAGATGGGATGCAGTACGCATGTTCGAGCCGCTTCTCCATTTGATTTGGGGGCATGGGGCCCCTAATTTCATGAAAGTCCCAGTGGTGGCAGCCCCCCCCCCCCCCCCCCATCCCCAATTAACTGTTATTTATTTAGTTCATCTACCTGGAATACCCCTTTAATTGTATAAATAATTACCAACTCTAGTTGATACATACACCACTTACCTTTGCATTGACAGTGCCACGATTACAGTATAGTTTGGCGTTCGTTTTGATATTGTTGGGGTCTATGCTAAGCGCTTCTGAGTAAAGTCTGTAGGCCAGTTCGTAGTTTCCTTCTTTAAATGCCTGGTTGCCTTCTTCCTTCTTGGCTTTTAAGGCCTTGGCATTCTGAAATGAGTAGGTACTGCAATAAGGAAACGCATAAGAATCCCTAAAACAAGACTGGATGTCAACACAGGGGTCAAACTCTTTATTTTCCATCTTCCCTATACTGACCAATACGACCTGAATAACTTGTTTTTTGTACTCACCATAAAATCTGTTTCTCTTCTGTTCATTGGGGAGGGGAGGGGGGGGGGGGGGGGGGGGACACAGACATTGACCATGGGTATAGATGTTGCCGCTAGGAGGCTGACACTAAAGCACAAAAGTGTGAGCTTCTAGCTTCAGCTATACCCTTCCTGCAGGGACCAAGCTAATCAGTTTAGTGCAAAAGCAGAAGCCAAACATAAGAAAATCTCATTGTGTGCAAACCCAGAACCACAGGTCCGAAAAGGCCCATAAACAAAAAACTGGGTGAGAACTGTGTCCCCTAATGAACAGAAGAGAAACCGATTTTACTGCGAGTACAAAAAAATCTATTTTCTAAAACTCATTGGGGGACACAGGCCTTGACCATGGGACGTTCCAGAGCAGTCCCTGAGAGTGGGCTTAACTACAACCCCCCTGCCAATCAGAGAACCGCTGTTTGCAAAACTCTATGCCCCAAAGAAGCGTCAGAAGATGCAAAGGTGTGCACTCTGCAAAACTTGGAAAAAGTATACAAAAAAGACTACCAGGTCGCCGCCTTGCACACCCTAAGGGCCGAAGCCCAGTGATGCACCGTCCACGAGGCTCCCACTGCCCGAGCCAAATGAGCAGTCACCCGGTTCTTAACCCGGTACGCTTCCACAATAGCCAAACAAACCCATCTGGAAATGGAAGCCTTTGACGCTGCCCGCCCTCGTCTCGGCCTCTCTGGAATAACAAAAATGGAATCCGTCCGCCTGAAAGATGCCGTCTGGGACAGATAGATATGCACTGCACTCTCCAGATCCAGAGTATGGAGCGACTGTTCGAGGATGAGACGGATCCGGACAAAATGAAGGAAAAATAATCTCATTTAGATGGAATGTCGACACCACCTTCGGCAAGAAGGACTGTACAGGGTGAAGGACCACCTTATCCTGATGGAGGATCAGGAAGGGCGACTGACATGACAGAGCCGCGAGTTCTGACACTCTATGGATAGAAGTAATTGCAACCAAAAAAAAAGCCACCTTATAAGACAGGAAGCGCAGCGACACCTGCTGCAAAGGCTCAAACGGAGAAGATTGGAGAGCGTTGAGCACCAGGTTAAGATCCCAGGGATCCGACGGAGGACGGAAAGGGGGCGCTGCATGCCCCACCCTCTGCAGAAAAGTCAAACCGCCGAAAGTGAAGCTAAATTTTGCTGAAAAAGAATTTGAGAGAGCCGAGAGCCAGCCCCAAGTCCATGTCCGACTGCAGGAAAGCCAAAAGTCGCGGCAAAGAAACGAACGGGAGACGCCGGTCGCACCAACTAATGTAGGACTTCCAGGTCCGGTGGTAGATTCTGGAAAACGCCAAAACTAGGTGCATCTTATAGGGCGAAAAATACGGTACAGTGCAGCAGAGACCATAGTCAGTTTATATAGTCATTATATAGTGTTATATATTTTAATATGCACCTTGTGTTTTGTTATGCGCGTGAATCAGTCAGCCCCCCTACCCCCTAAGGCCCCCCCCCCCAGAACCCCCGCCCCCCGGGAAAATTGTCTTGCATGAAACCGGTCCTTGGTGCAAAAAAGGTTGGGGACCACTGGGTTAAAGGACTTGGAGACCTGTTGACTGGAATGCCAGGAAGGCCGCGGCTTAAAGGAAGGATTGCGCTTCTGGCCTGCGGCCGACTTATCGGACGCTGCCTTGGGGCTGGATTCCGCTTTTTTTACTTATTAGACCGCCCAATATTCTGTGGTAAATGGGTGCTCTTACCACCTGTAGCGTCCGAAATTATCTCATCCAGGCGCTTACCAAAAAGTCTGCCGCCGGTAAAGGGGAGGGGTCCTCAGGGTAAGCTTTTGCAGCATTATCTGCCGACCAGCATGAGAGCCATAGGGTACAGCGAATAGCCACCAACAGGGCTGACGAGTGAGCCATAAACCTGGCCGCGTCCAAAGATGCTTTACAAATATATCCACTGGCATGCGAGAGCTGCAGGGCCACATCTGCAAGTTCCCCCGAGGGGACTCCCGAGTCGAGACCCTGACGTAAATTACTTGCCCACTCTCCCATAGCCTTGCTCGCCCATCTAGAAGCAAACACCGGCTGCAGCGCTGTGCCCACTGCTTCAAAGGCAGATTTTGCAAACGCTTCCAGCTTCTTATCTTTGATATCAGAAAAAGAAGCCCCATCCGCCATTGCCAAATCCTCCGGAAAAGGATGTTCAAGGGAAATTCCACTCCTTGGAGAGAGATGAATCAAACACCTGGTGGCTGAGGAAATACTTGTGCGAATGACTGGACTTCCTAAAGGGAACACCCGCACTGACAGATGACGGAGCTGGATCCTCAACCTGCAATGTCTCAATAACTGCCGTAATTAAATTGTCCACCATGGAGGATAGTATGGGCGACTGACTCTCTGGTGAGACAACATCCTCATCTGACCCTCTCTCCTCGGAACATGCCTCTTCAACTGAGGACTTGTGGGAGTGACACTCTCGAGCAGGAGGAGGAGAGACCGAGGACACGGGAGATGCAGAACCCCTTTTGGGGGAGGAAGTTTTGGCCCGTTTTGTGGGGCCGCCGCAATGGGCATGAGCCCCATGATCACCCCGCCCCCCTCCCCGCCCCCTCAGACACTGGCCAGGGAAAGAATAAGCCATGGGAGTGGCCCTGCAGGAGTAGGCCGCACAGAAGCCGGGGCCTCAATTAATAATGGCCCCGGCTGCCCCTGCAGACGCACCGACCAGAAAGTAGCGCTTGGGAAGAAAAAAGCTCCATCCCCTCCTCCCCCAGTCACGTTCAGGAGAACGCCGCTGGATCAAGCAAGCCACATAAGGACGCCACGGCGTGCAGCCACCAGCAGGAGCAGCCCCCTGAGTCCTGGAAGATGAACGCCCCCAGGTACCATTAAAGGGCTCCATTGCTTCCCATAATACAGGTGACATCACACATGGGGAGGAGAGGGGGCACTGCTGGCAGTCTCCTACTCACCTGTCCGAAGTCTTCTGCCCCCCTGGCTCCAGCCGGATCACCACCTTCGGTGTGCGGTCCCTTGGTGAAAGACGCTACACCGGAAACAGAGGGGACTTTCACTGGGGCGGCCGTGGTGATGCGATTGCTGGCAGGAGACAGAGGTTTTTGCGGGAACCTCTGGTCCTCCTTTTCTTCCGAAGAGCGGGAATGAGCAGGGGGTTTGGGTGATCCCCTGGTCTCCCGGTTGGGAGTGCAGGCTGTTTAAAAGACTGCCTGAAGCTTCCCGCTAGAAGAAAAAAAAAAAAAAAAAAAAAAAAAAAAAAAAGACAAAATTAGTAACTAGCAAACCTGCAACGCAGGAAGGTCTGCCTCCTACAGACACCAAGCTAAAACTGATTAGCTTGGTCCCTGCAGGAAGGGATAAAGCTGAAGAGGAAGGAGCTTACACTATGTGTGCTTAGTGTCCGCCTCCTAACGGCAACAGCTATACCCATGGTCAAGGCCTTTCTCCCCCAATGAGACGGATGAGAAATATCATACATGGCGCCACGTGAATGATTTGAGCTCTACACAGATCACACAGCTCCGTGCAGTCAGCCGTTCCAAAAAGTATATGGCGGCTACAAAATTAATATAGTTGTGTGAACCAAAGCAGAGGTCAGAAAGAAATCTATGCTCAGAATGAGGTTTCCCACCTTGTTAGCGTTCAGGCTGCACAAGCGGAAGAAAGGACAAGCGGCAGTTGACAGGCATGTAAAGCCTAGGGAAGCATGCACAACTTAAAGGGAACCTGTCACCTGGATTTTGTGTATAGAGCTGAGGACATTGGTTGCTAGATGGCCGCTAGCACGTCCACAATACCCAGTCCCCATAGCTCTGTGTGCTTTTATTGTGTTAAAAAACCCGATTTGATACATATGCAAATGAACCTGAGATGAGTCCTGTCCCTGACTCATCTCACGTACAGGACTCATCTCAGGTTAATTTGCATATGTATCAAATCGGGTTTTTTTTACACAATAAAAGCACACAGAGCTATGGGGACTGGGTATTGTGGATGTGCTAGCGGCTATCTAGCAACCAATGTCCTCAGTTCTATACACAAAATCCCGGTGACAGGTTCCCTTTAACATGACACGTACCCTGCAGGCTAGTCGCGCTTTCTGGTGATCGGGGAACATTTTCAAAGCCTGCACAAAAAACTGTACGGCCTTCTCGATGCAGTCTTCATAGTATAGACAGAGACCCCGCACGTAAAGCGCATCAGCATTCGTGGAGTCCATCCGTAAGATGTCGCTGAAAATTAGGGAGAAATTAAGAAATGATCAACTGTACAGTCACTGTATTAACTCCTTCAAGAGCCAAGCCTGTTCACCTCAACTCAAATATATATTTTTTTTAGGTGGGTGTGTGACGTTTTCTTTTATATTTTTGCGTTATCTGGGGAAATAACTTTGCAATTTATAGAATTTTTGTTCCATACAAACAGAAGATTTAGGTCTGCTGCTGGGGTAACCCTTAAAGTGTAACTGCCATTCTTTTTTTTTTTAATTTGTGTAATGTATAGGAGCATTGATATGGACCATTTCTGTAATATTTAATTACTGAAATCTCACATTTCTGTTAGAAAAATAGCTGTAAAGTGGGCCATTTTGAGCCTTCACGACGCTCCTCTGTCTTCTGTTTACATAACAGTCAATGTTAGCAAGTCTCCACCGTTATGTAAACAGAAGACAGAGGAGCATCGCTAAGGCTCATAATGGGCCACTTTACAGCTATTTTTCTAACAGAAATTTAAGATTTCCGTAATTAAAGTAAAGTACATTACAAAAATGGTCAGCATCACTGCCCCTATACATTAGAAAAAAAATAAAAAATGAATGACAGTTACACTTTAATGTGCCCTTACTGCAGGCGGGGTAGAACATACAAGTCCCATGGTATCGTCTCTGTCCCCAAGGCCAGATCAGAGGGGTTCCACAGTCCCCGATTGTTCACCCAATGAAAGGGATAGAAGCCCTCTTTAATAATGCTGGGGCCGTTAAAGAAGGAGCTAGGCTGTCATAGTGAAAGCACCCACTCCACTGCGGCACAGGACACCCGTGCAGGACTTTCTGTGGTGTGGTAATAACATGGTGCTGTGGAATAAGGTGCCTTAATGGCTATCATAAATAAAAAGGAGTACTGGCGGTAATTAAGGGGTTAAGTTAAAGGGGCTACACTATAGAAAGCCTGTCTATCCACTGAACACTTGGAGGAACATAGAGACATCATGCACTTCTAGACTGAAGAGCTTTAGGGCTGCAGGTTCCACGTGTGCAATACAAGCTTTAGACCGAGCACATACACACCTAGCAACAGACTGAGCATCCGGGTAGCGGCCAAGAAGCGCCAGGCATTCTGCTTTGAGGATTTTGAAGCGGTGGCAGGCAGGGGCCAACTCTAAGGCTCGGTCCATGCAGAACACAACCTGACGTAAGACAGAGTAAGCAAATGACCACAGGATATGGCATTCTGACCAAGAATCTTATTCTGCATTTCATGAAACACTGCAGGGATCAGTTCATCTTCTCCTTTGAAAGTTGCAGACCATATGTGACTATTCTGCGGTAACCAAGAGCAGCAAAGTCAACAAGAGAAGACGGGACAGCATGAGGACTATGCTCTACTTTATTGCACTTCCTCGTCAGATTTGTTCATTATGAGAATAGAAACTGCAACTAAATGACGGAAACAACATACAGAGAATGACTCAGATGCATTTTTGCTGGCTTAGCTTAGCCTTTTTTCTAAGCAGAAGAACCTACAGGTCGTCCAAAACCTGATGAACACTTCAAGAGAGTACCTAAACCTCGACGCAAAGCACGGAAGGTGCAGCGATGCTTTGCACCTTCAGTTTGCATCGCCTCTGCTCTGCTTTTGCAGCAAAAGCAGAGCCGATGAAAGCAGGAGGTGCAGAGCCCTCTGGGAAGCTTGAGTAAAGGTTTAGGTACCCTTTAACCTTTTTTCATAGTGGTCAGCGCTCCATTTCTTTGACACAGAGCTTCAGAATTAAAAAGGTAACATGCTTTTTACCTGAAACCACCACTAGAGGGAGCTTACTGTATATAAAATTCACTATATGAACATGGAGAAGTAAGCTCCCTCTAGTGGTGGCTGCAGGCAGCTAAATGTTTTCTTTTAAATCTATATCTATGAGAGAGCACTGTATAAAGACATAGAAATAACATAAAAGTTTATCACGGCACATTAAAGGCTATGGGCACGTTTGCCCCTTTTTTTTATTGAATTGCATCCATTATGTAATAAAAAAACATTTTGCAATTTGTTTTAAGAGCTGCAATCTTTAAAGGGGTTGTCTCACTTCAGCATTTATCATGTAGAGAAGTTAATACAAGGCACTTACTAATGTATTGTGATTGTCCATATTGCTTCCTTTGCTGGCTGGATTCATTTTTGCATTACATTATACACTGCTCGTTTCCAGGGGTTACGACCACCCTGCAATCCAGCAGCAGTGGTCGTGCTCATACACTATAGGAAAAGGCGCCCACCCCTCTGGTGATTGGGACAGCGGGAGTGCTCATAGGCATGCATAGGAGGAGCCTCTCATCCCGGCCACCTCGTATCTGTGCTGCAGCGGTGGCCATAACCCCTGGATACGAGCCGTGTATAATGCGATGGAAAAATGAATCAAACCAGCAAAAGGAAGCAATATGGACAATCACAATACATTAGTAACTGCCTTGAATTAGCTTTCTCTACATAAATGCCATTTTCTGAAGTGAGACAACCCGTTAAAGGTACCTCTACTTGGTATAAGATTGCTTCCACTACTAATAGGAGCAAATACTCTTATTAACCTATGTGCTAAACTTAACCCCCTGGCACTAGTGACAGATGAGTGAAGCCTGCCCCCTTGACTTGCAGCTGCCCAGTACTTGACACTAGCAGCGTCTACTGCACAGACAGAAATGCGGCAGGTGGGCAGACGTGTGAAGTCATTCTCACCCACTTCACACCATGCAAGAAGATGACCAAGTCAGGGAGCCCTGGGGCTTTCACTATGTAAACTCACTGTTTCCTTGCACTTTTAACCCTGTCTGGGGTATACTCAGGCTCTTGGTATGTGTATATACATTACAGCTTAGCGCAGCAAGCCAATGGTATTCAAGGGGGTAAATATCCATAGGGAGAAGTAGTCTAACCTTCCTGAAATCCCGTTTGTCAAAGTCAGCTTCTCCAATCCTTTCATACTCTAAGACAGCCGCCGCGTTCTTCAACTAAATGGAAAAGAAGAGCAATTTAAAAGGGGTTATCCCATGGGTAATGTAAAAAATTAAAATCTGACATCATATAGTATATGAAAATCTCTTTCTAACAAAGCTAGAACCAGCCGTGAACCTGACATGGATCCTGAGATCTCTGCTAGATTTCAAGCTGACAGGGGGAGCTTGTCCTTTCTCCTGCAGCTGGTGGCAATGAAAGGACGGAACCGAGCATGTGCGTCCACCTCATTGAGGTGGGCAGAGAAATTAGAAAAAGAGCAACACCGCCATGTGCACATAAAGATACATACACGAACTAGCCGATCCAGCATATATTCCCGCAGAGCATCTCTTACCTCCTGCCGCGTCGGTTCGTTGATTGGCTCCAGTTCTAACACCTTCTGGAAACAGCGTGTAGCAGCCATAGCATTTCCCAGAGATAAGTGACACTTCCCTTCTCGTTGATGACCCTGGAAACGTATAAAATGACGATTATAAGCACCGCTACTACAGGCTGCGCCAAAGATGTGTCCGGACAGATCCATGTAGAGCAGGCATGGCCAACCTGCGGCTCTCCAGCTGTTGTAAAACTACAACTCCCACCATGCCCTGCTGTAGGCCGATAGCTGTAGACTGCCCGGGCATGATGGAGAGCCTCAGATTGGCCATCCCTGGTGTAGAGGCTCCAACAATCAGACTCTAGAAAACGCCAGCACTTGGGTGTAGGACCTACCTTTACAAAGGAGTCATCAAGCCGGACAGCTTGCTGAGCATCTTCCAGCCCCTCCCGGAACTTCCCAAGCATCATCAGGGTAGCCGCTCGGTTTCCATAGTAACTGGCATTTTTGCTTGAGCAATCTAAAAAAAAAAATTATATGTATCCATCGGCCTAGTTAAAGCAACTGCTGAAATTCTGCAATTACACTTCGGATCCATAGATGGCGCTCTTCCCAGTTTTTAACCGTTCATGCAGATTTCAGTGGAATGATTATTATGACAGATTTGTCACATTAAAGGGCCCGATTGTAGAGATGCTACATTTCTGCAGGTAATTGTATATTTCCAACCCTTTATGAATCTTCAATTTCCTAATGCAATTGGATGCAAAATGATTTAAAAGGTTATTCCCATCTCAGACATTGGTGGCATAATGCTAGGATATGCCCCCAATGTCAGATAGGTGCAGGTCCCACCGCTAGAACGAGCCTCTGAAAGTGAAGGAGAGCGTACCGCACAAGTATGCATGCCCACCATTAAAGGGGTTCTCTGGGCTTTTAATATCGATGACCTATCCTCAGGATAGACCATCAATATCAGATCGGCAGGGGTCCGACTCCCGACACCCTTGCTGATCAGCTGTATGAAGGGAAGGCGCGCAGTGAGCACGTGCCGTCTTCCCTCTCTCTACCTGTTTGCTGCTGTTTTGCCCTAGACATAGCAGCATGAAGCAAGAAGGGAGAGGGCAGGTGGTTGGCAGAGTGCCGGGTGTCAGACCCTTGATCTGATATTGATGACCTATTCCAAGGGTAGGTCATCAATATTAAAAGCCTGGAGACCCCTTTAACCACTTTGGGAGATTTGAAAATAGCATTGCGTTTGCTCGGCTATTTTCGGAAATCCCATAGAATAGAAGGGAGAGCGTGCAGACATGTGCGGAGCGCTCTCCTTCATTTTCAAGGGCACGTTCTGGAGATAGGTGGAGCTAACTGACATTGGCGCCATACCCTTGCTATATGCCTCCAATGTCTGAGAGGTGAAAAACCCCTTTAATTCGAAAACACCACTTGAAGAAAACCTGGTGGTAGAAGAGGTCATCATTATACAGCAGCATGCCTACATTGTGCCACTTTAAAAATATTTAAAGGGGATGTGCACTGTGACAATCCTTTGGTTAGAAGCTGATCACAGGGTGTCCTGCTGCTGGGACCCCATCAATCACCACAAATCTGTGGCCTCTACTTGGGAAACTAGACAGTACACAGTCCTATCATTGGGTTGTCCATACAGTGCCCAGACACGTAGGGTCCTCCTGAGAACAGAGAGGAAAGTATAAAAAAAATCCTCGTAGGCCGCTATCTGGCATCAAGAATATAAGCCAGTAGCAAATTCTTGTGAATCAGGAACTTTTATTTTTTGTCTATTCATTGCGTCTCAAGGGCAGATTGCCCTCTTTGTAATATGTCATTAGCTGACGAAGTCGACAATCTGCTCCTGAAATGCGTTGTACAGACAAAAAGTAAAGTTTCAGATTAATAAGAATTTGCTTCTGGATTATCTCGACTCCAGATAACAGCACCCGCTAGGATCATTTCATACTTACCTCGTCCCACTGGTCCTGATTCTAGGCTGCAGTCGAGGGTTACTCTAATAGTACATTGAAGGCGTTGTGTCTGACACTACATCCATAGGCGAGTCGACTACCTGGTCCTACATTTGTCCTATTCTGGTAATTCACATGAGACGCTGCCTCCCTCTCCTTCTCTTTGGCACTTGGATGGGAGAGTGCTGCAGTAACCAGGCTTAGGGTTTATTCCCACTACCGTGTTTGGCCCAGTCTCGGCAGCAACTCCCTGACCCGAACTGACTGCATCATAGTGATTTCTGATCGTCAGTTCCTATCTGGTTGTGGGACTACTGTACTGTGCTCACATCATCTAATGAGAACAGTACAATAGACTGGCTACATCAGAGGAGCCAATACACGGGCGTGTTTCCTGGACTGAGAACAGTCGTACGAGATAGGCCTTAGTCACTACGAAGTGTAGGTAGCTGCGCCTGACGCCAGTGCCCCAAGGCTCCTACAAGCAGCTGATCACCGGGGGTGCTAGGAGTCAGACCCGATACTGATGAAGGATAGGTCATCAATACTGAAGTACTGGAAAACCCAGGCACAATGTAAGTCATTCAACTCTTTCATACGTGAAATGATTAATTGAGCGCAACAGTCTTCAGGCTGTTACTAGTCAGTTGTGACGTCTGCACACTAGAGCAGGGATCAGCAACCTTCGGCCCTCCGGCTGCTGTGAAACTACGACTCCCAGCATGCACATTTTCTAGGCTGCTCTTGTAACTCCCATAGAATTGAAAGGAGGATTTGGGGAGAAGTAGTTTCAGAACAGCTGGAGTGCCGAAGGTCTAGAGGACAACTGGACTGTGCAGCAGAAGTTACCGTCCGGGCCTTTCAGGTTTTTCTGTAGGTACAGCTTCTAGACTTTTTATTGTATAACTGGTCCCACTACTTGTCAGCTCCCGGGACCAGTACATGCTTCTAATGCACAATATACCCTCCCCCCGGACACAACAAGCAGGCCCGTCAGCTGCTCGGCCAACCTGCTGTTTTTAGAGATGATCCATATGGTTAGGAAGCAGCTGGAAGCAATGACATCTGCTGACGTTACATACCAGCGTGAGCTCAGAGAGGTGCGTGACTGGGGAACGTATACAGAGATGCATGTATCCTGCCTCACAACCCATCCTTCTGTGATGTGCAATTCCCCAACACTGGCCCTCTTCTTTAAACCTTTGCTGGGCGCCTCTCAGAGCTCTCTAAACCTTTTGGTTTAGTCGGCTCTGCTTGACTTTTCCCAGGGGCGGAGTATGGATCCTATATACTTGGATCTGCACTCCGCAAGCAAGAGCCAATGAAAGCGGAAGGTGTGGAGCACGCTGAGAAGCAATGCTGAACCTTGATGGTTTCAGCAAAGGTTTAGGGTTTAAAAGGCTGACCTGTTGCATGTGCGCTTGGCAGCTGAAGGCATCTGTGTTGGTCCCATGTTCATATGTGCCCACATTGCTGAGAAAAATGAAGCTATGATATAGGCAAATGAGCCTCTACGAGGAACCGGGGCGTTGCCGCTACACCTAGAGGCTCTGCTCTCTCTGCAACTGCCGCTCCCTCTCTACTTTAATTGACAGGGCCATGCAGTGGAAACATGATCATGCCTGGCCCTGTCAATCAAAGTGCAGAAGCTGCAGCAGTTGCAGAGAGAGCTGAGCCTCTAGGTGTAATGCCAACACCCCCGGTTGCTCTTAGAGGATCATTTGCATATATTAAAACTAGGGGTGCACCGAAATTTCGGCAGCCGAAAATATCGGCCGAAAATGCACCTAATCCACTTCGGCCGATATTGTTACATATCGGCCGAAAATATGGGGTGTGGGATTTGTCACCCACCATCTGCGGGCGTCTGCATCTTTATTTTACCTTACAATCGTGAGGCTCCAGTAACTAACAACTCTGCAGGCAGAGCGGAGGCCGGCGTAACGTCACTTACTCACGTGACGCGCCTGCTCCGCCTCCTTCATTCATGAAGTGGGCGGAGCAGGTGCGTCACGTGAGTAAGTGACGTTACGCCGCCCTCCGCTCTGCCTGCAGAGTTGTTACCGGAGCGTCACGATTGTAAGGTAAAATAAAGATGCAGTGAGTGATGCTGTGAGCAGCAGGGCCGGGGCTGTTATGGGTAGGGGGATCGGTCTATGGCACTGCTATGGGGAGGGGGGGATCTGTGCACTGTTATGGGGAGGGGGGATCTGTGCACTGTTATGGGAAAAGGGATCTGTGCACTGTTATGCCCATAACAGTGCACATATCCCCTCTCCATAACAGCGCCACCCACAGATCCCCCTCTCCATAACAGCGCCACCCACAGATCCCCCTCTCCATAACAGCGCCACCCACAGATCCCCCTCTCCATAACAGCGCCACCCACAGATCCCCCTCTCCATAACAGCGCCACCCACAGATCCCCCTCTCCATAACAGCACCACCCACAGATCCCCCTCTCCATAACAGCGCCACCCACAGATCCCCCTCTCCATAACAGCGCCACCCACAGATCCCCCTCTCCATAACAGCGCCACCCACAGATCCCCCTCTCCATAACAGCGCCACCCACAGATCCCCCTCTCCATAACAGCGCCACCCACAGATCCCCCTCTCCATAACAGCGCCACCCACAGATCCCCCTCTCCATAACAGCGCCACCCACAGATCCCCCTCTCCATAACAGCGCCACCCACAGATCCCCCTCTCCATAACAGCGCCACCCACAGATGAATTTCATTCATGAAAAAGAATTATTAATAAAATCATTTAAAAAAAAGTATTTTAAAAGTATTTGGGCAAAAAGGCAGTTTCGGTTTCGGTTTTCGGTCAAGGGCATCCTGAATTTTCGGTTTCGGACCAGAATTTTCATTTCGGTGCACCCCTAATTAAAACTATTTTTCTCAGCAATGCGGCCACATATGAACACGGGACCAACACTGATGTCTTCAGCTGCCAAACGCACATGCAACAGGTCAGCCAGTTTCATAGGCGCAAATCTGCTGACAGATGCCCTTTAAGAGGACTACCCCTCTAAAAGACCATTTTCACTGCAATTGAAAAACGGTCGCATCAAAGAGGTTCCACTATATCTATATATACACGATATTCAGCTGCCATTATAACAAAATCGTGACAGACATATCTGCTGTATACGCAGAGAAAAAAAGCTAAAAGAAAAGCTATGTACATGAATCTAGGGTTGGGCCATACTACTAGACCCATAGTCCTGACGCGGCTCCATGTATTACTGGTGCTGCTCCACAAATCAGTGGTCTGAGCCAGTGCAGGCTTCAACTGCGGCCTAATGGAGAATATATAACCTCAAAGTGCTCCATGGGACACCAGATGAGGCTCCACTTAAAAGGTGGCCATTGATTTCCTAAAAACTTGACAATGGAGGACTGTCACTCACCAAGAATGGGGATTACTGTTCCAGACTCACCTAGACATACTAATGGCTGCTGCTCAGTGGTAAAAAGTTGTACAATTCAGTTAGGCTACATGAACACAAAAGACTACCATTGGTCTTAAAACAAACGGGTGATGGCTTTGGAAAAAAAGGTCCATGACATGTCCGTTTGTCACTGTGGTGTGCATGTAGCCTTAGGGACAAGTGAATCAATTCTCTCATCCGAACAAGTTTTAAAGGGTTTCTACCACCAGATTTTGACCTAATTAGCTGTCAGACACAAGCGATCTGCTGGTGTCTGCTGTACCTAATCATGCTATTGTAATTCCTTTCTCTGCAGCGGTTACCCTAAAAAAACGTTGTTTTATTGGTATGCAAATGAGCCTCTAGGTGCTATGGGGGCGTCTTTTCAGCACCTAGCGGCTCCGTCTACTCACTATTTCCGCCGCCCAGCGCGCTCCAACCCACCCCTCTGCTCTAGATTGACAGCCTACTTCTCTCCATCTCGGCCGAATTCTCGCATCTGCGCCGTGTGCTTCTGTATTCGGCGCAGTGACTGTCTCCCTGTGCGGGCATCTTCACTGCGCCTATTACGGCGCAGGGAGCAGTCCAACAGTCACTGCGCCTGCGCCGAATACAGAAGCACACGGCGCAGGCGCGAGTAGGCTGTCAATCTAGAGCAGAGGGGCGGGCTGGAGCGCGCTGGGCGGCAGAAATGGTGAGTGGACGGAGCCTCTAGGTGCTGAAAAGACGCCCCCATAGCACCTAGAGGCTCATTTGCATACCAATAAAACTACGTTTTTTAGGGTAACCGCTGCAGAGAAAGGAATTACAATAGCATGATTAGGTACAGCAGACACTAGCAGATCGCTAGTGTCTGACAGCTAAACAGGTGAAAATGTGGTGGTAGAAACCCTTTAAGTCTGTGAGGGAGCGTCCTTCTACAAGCAATTAACTAATGTGCCAGCAGATTAACATGGTGTGGCCATAATAATCTTGCGCATGCGCCGTTACTGCAAGTACCAGCACATGCATTATATTTGATTAGCGGGACATGAAAATTTGTTGATGCCATATTGTTTAAATATAATAGCGAAAGAGCTACTGCAGTAACAGCACATGCGCAAGATTAACAAGGCTGCGCAAGGTTTACAGCCAACAATGGGAGCTTCCTGAGCTGGGGGGATATTCCTTAAGAAGTGTACATTTTCAGATGAACAGATTCATACGAATTGAATCGCTCATCCCTAAATTCAATTAATATTTCAAAAGAAAGGCTCTATTCAATATAAGGAAGGACTACTTTGAACCAAGAGTAGTTTCTGATCAAGTCTAACTGCTGGGTTTTACAGTGATCACAAAAACGAGGGGTGTACAAGTTCCCTGTGTGACTGAAGGGGCCTTTCGAAATGTGCCCTGCTTCTCTAGTCAACCATATGGAGCTGTCCGCCAGTCACACAGGGCTGAATGGAGCAGAGCGGGCATGATCGACGCCTACTTCATTCACACCGAGATGCCCCCGTTCTCTTGGTCACAGGGGGTCCCTGCAGCCAGACCCACATTGATTGGGAAGTTATCCCCCATCCTGTGGACAGGTGAAAGTTTTCAACCCTGGGCCAACCCCTTTAAAGGGGTTGTCGGGGCTTTTTCTATTGCTAACCTATCCTCAGGTTAGGTCACCAATATCAGATGGCCGGGGGTCCGACACCAGCTGTTTGAGGAGACGTTGCATGCAGTGTGTACATGCTGTCTCCCTTCTCTCTTCCTGTTCAGTGCTGCTGTCCCATAGACATACATCGGTGAGCAGGAAGAGAGACGGCACGTGCACACTTCGAGAGCCGTCTCCTCAAACAGCTGATAGGCGGGAGTGCCGGGTGTCAAACCCCCGCCGATCTGAGGATAGGTCATCAATAGTAAAAGCCCCGACAACCTCTTTAATGCTGCCATCTTCTAAATAAAGCCTAGAACCTTACAGGTGAGTGCCGCAGCCTTCTTCTGGATCATATATAGGACACCCGACAAAACAAAACAAATGCCGACACATTAAAAGAACCTAAAACCAACCATGTTCCTCTGTGTCGCTGATATTCAGCAAGGCAAGCTGGGCAATAAGTGGTGGGACGACTACAATCCTGCAGGTATTTCTGCGCCCGTCCTAGTCATCTGAATGAGGCTGGTAGAAATCTATGGGCTTGTTTGGGCATCAAGCACATTCAGATAAATGCAACCGACAGTCTCTGCCGTGTATGAATACGTAGGACTCCTGACAGGAAGAAACAAAGGCTGGTCCCGGCCGGCAGTACTTACCAATGGCCTTCGTGTAGTAGTTGTAAGCTTCGTTGTAGTCCTTCTGTGCATAGAATGCATTCCCCTTCTCTTTGTAAGCTTCAGCTTCCCTGTAACACAGAGAGGAAAGTACTATTATACCATGTAAGTACCCCCGCACTCACTTTGTATTCTGCACCGGAGGGATGTTTTTAATGTAAGGGAAGGTTCTCACTCAGATTTTGGAGGAGGTTTACAGGCAGATTTTCCTGCAGGTTTTTCAGCCAAAGCCAGAAGTGAATCCAGCAGGAAGGTGTAAGGCCCCTTTCACACGAGCGAGTTTTCCGCGCGGATGCGTTGCGGGAGGTGAACGCATTGCATCCGCACGGAATCCTGACCCATTCATTTCTATGGGGCTGTTCACATGAGCGGTGATTTTCACGCATCACTTGTGCGTTGCGTGAAAATCGCAGCATGCTCCTCTGTGCGTTTTTCACGTAACGCAAGCCCCATAAAAAATGAATGGGGTTGCGTGAAAATCGCAAGCATCCGCAAGCAAGTGCGGATGCGGTGCGATTTTCACGCACGGTTGCTAGGAGACGATTGGGATGGAGACCCGATCATTATTATTTTCTCTTATAACACCCGCACATTTTCCCGCAACGCCCATGTGAAAGAGGCCTAAGTGATTCCTTTATTACTCCCAAGCCACGTTTGTCTGAAAAATCTGCAGGAAAATCTGCCTCCAAACAATCTAGCCTAATGGTTGACTCATTACATAGATATAAAAAGGGCCTGTGCTGGATTCAGAGATAAAAAGATACGGAAGGTGGTGCGTGCCGGCATGTCATATCCTAGGTGGATGGTGCCCTACGGGAGGGATAAAGTCACTATCACCAGCCAACAGTCTGAGATGTTACTGGCAACTAGACCGCAGGCAGCATTGGTGGGCTAAGCTGGCCGATGGACAGTGCGCCTACTGACTCAGGCTGCAAACCTCATTCCTTCATTTATTTTCTCCATTCAGTTAGAAATCTGCTTAGTGTCAGACTTTTCTCATCAGAGTTTGTCCCTCCTAGTAATACAGGCTGGATGTGAGGTGTGTGTGTCCAGGATGCTGCTGCCTGTGCTTGCCTTCCTTCCTATCCACACCCTATCTGGGCCACCCTACACTAATGCAGAATTCATCTCCATGATTACATCTGCCATGTACAACCTCCTCCCCATCCCTGCTGCCATCTCTAACACAGAGAGAAGGGAGAGCAGAGAGAACGGCAATATATCACATTCAGCAGGTGAAGATACTTTTGCATTTAGGAATCAAATGAGCAAGCAATAAATGAAATCCATAGCCTTCAAATAGCAGCCCCCTAATAGGTCACTGGAACTGGCCCCTTTATCTATGCGAGTACATTAGACTGGAATTTCAAATGGCGAGCCTTTGTCTGGAGACTGGCCAAAGGGCAACCACCAGGAACCTAATGCTTCTCAGTTTATCACAGAAGGCGCCCACTGATAACAGAAGCCTATCTTATAACATATAGGGAAGGACAGAATTCCAAAGACATTGATCAGTACATGTGATGGCCTATCCTCAGGATTGGCCATCACTAACTGATTGGCGGGGACCCGATCAGGTGCTCTGGAACTACACAGCGCCATTCATTGGGAAGTGGACAGATCTGCTTACTGCAGCACAGCTCCCATTCACTTCAATAGGAGCAGCACTGCAGGTCAGTGAGGATTCTGTTGCGGATCCACAGCAGACTTTTCTTTTATGCCCATGTAGACCCAGTGGATTTTTCCATTCCATCAGACTTTTTACCGTGAAGCTGCAGCTATACATGGCCTGGATCTGCATTCAACTGACCTAGTTCGTGTGTGGCCACTCAAGACAAGAATGGACATGTACATTTTTCTTCCCACAATGCACACTGTGCAGGTTCTACAGCGTAGATTCCATGTGGATTTCGGCATATAATACGTGCCCAAAACCAAGTGTGAACGTGTGCTCAAGGAGTTCTCCAGGATGAGAAAAACCTGGCTGCTTTCTTCCAAAAAAACAACAAAAAACTGTGCCACATCTGTCCAACGAGCTGAGCTGCAATACCGGACACACCACTCGGACAGGTGTGGCACTGTTTCTGTAAGAAAGCAGTCATGTTTCTAATCCTGGACAGCCCCCTTAAGACCAGACAAGACAGTTCAATGCGAGAAACATGCTGTGTGTGGCATCACCTCGAGACAGGGAGCCATTTTGCACATCACCTAGAAACAGTCAGTCAGGACTGACGGATTCATGAGCTATACTATGCATCTGTGCAGATAGGGGTTAACAACCTGATATAAGAAAGGTATGCCAGCAAACTTTTAAATACATCTATATTTGAAATTTGTATAATTTCCTATAATATAAACAAATACATAAAAAAAAAAAAAAAAAAAAAAAAGTAAAAAAAGTAATACCCCTTAAGGACTTAGGGCGTACCGGTACACCCTAATTCCCGAATCCTTAAGGACTCAGGGCGTACCGGTACGTCCTAAGTTTAAATCGCGATTGCGGCGCCGCGGGGGTTAAGCGGAACAGGATGCCGGCTGAAATAATTCAGCCGGCATCCTGTCAACGCCAGGGGGGGGGGGGGGGGGGGTCATGTGACCACCCCATATCAGCGATCGCAGAAAACCGCAGGTCAATTCAGACCTGCGGTTTGCTGCGTTTCCGGTCCATTCGGGTCTCCGGTGACCCGATGAACCGGAAAAAGACTGCGATCGGTGGCGTGATTAGACACCACCAATCGCAGTACGAAGATTTGGAGAGGCGGTGCTGGCCCTGGTGCTGAATGCTGCTGTCCAGGATGCTGATTGGTGCAGGGGAGAGAGGTGCGAGATTCAAACTTCCTGCGCTCCTCTCTCCCCTCCTCTTCCAGTTCTGCACGAGCACCCTGCAGCACTAGATCCTGAGTCCCCCCTAATCGTCATCCATCACCCTCCTGCACCCATCGCCCTCCAGGTAGGTTAGGGTCAGTGAGGGAGAGGCACCGTTAGGCAGGGATAGAAGGGAAAAGTTAGTTAGGAAAAAAAAAAAAAAGAAAAAAAAGAACTTTTATTCTAAACTTTTTTTTGTTTCAGCTTTCAGACCTTAGAACCCCCTCCCCCCCCCGCCACCAGAAATTTCTAAATTGTTTCTCCATCTGCCAATAACTCTTGTGGAACACCTAAAGGGTAAACAAAGTTTGTAAACCCAGTTTTAAATACCTTGAGGGGTGTACTTTCTTAGATGGAGTCACTTTTTTAAAATTTCTATTCTAGGGGTGCAACGGGGGGCTTCAAATTGGACATGGTATAAACAAAACCAGTCCTGCAAAATCTGCCTTCCAAAACCCATATGGCGTTCCCCTCCTTCTATGTCCTCCCGTTTGGCCAAACAGTAGTTTACGACCACATATGGGGTGTTTATGCAAACTACAGAATCAGGGCAACCCATTTTGAGTTTTGTTTGGCAGTTAACCCTTGTTTTTTTTCCAGGAAATAAATTGATTATATTGGAAAATTTTCCCAAAAATCTAAATTCTTACATTTTATGTCTATTTACCATGAAGTCTTGTGGAAGACCTAAAGGGTTAACAAAGTTTGTAAAAACAGTTTTGAATACCTTGAGGGGTGTAGTTTCTAGATTGGGGTAATCTTTGGATGGTTTCTATTATGTAAGCCTCACAAAGTGACTTCAAACCTGAACTGGTCCATAAAAAGTAGAATTTGGAAAATTTCTGAAAAATTTCAAAATTTGCTTCTAAACTTCAAAACTATGTAACATCCCCAAAAAATAAAATATCATTCCCAAAATGATACAAACATGAAGTAGACATATGGGGAATGTAAAGTCATCACAATTTTTGGGGGTATTACAGAAGTAGAGAAACTAAAATTTTGAAATTTGCTAATTTTTCCAAATTTTTGGTAAATTTGGTATTTTTTTTATGCAAAAAATTTTACCTTTTTTTACCCAATTTTAGCAGTGTCATGAAGTACAATATGTGACGGAAAAAAACTCTCAGAACGGCCTGGGTAAGTCAAAGCGTTTTAAAGTTATCAGCACTTAAAGTGACACTGGTCAGATTTGCAAAAAATGGCCAAGTCCTTAAGGTGAAATAGGGCTGAGTCCTTAAGGGGTTAAACTGAGTTCTACAAGGCATAACTGGTTCCTAAACTCTATGGTGGGTCCTCCACTAAGGTCTAACTATACAAACTCAAAAACCTGACTTGCATAGCTCATACTGACCTTGAACTACCTTCTATCCAGCTGGTATCTACTGCAATCCACAGGCCTTGTGCTGGCAGACTGGGCAATGACTTCTAGTGTGGTGAGGAGGATGCATCATCTACATCTTCTATGATCCACCACAACACCTGCTCTGTGCCGACATTGAACCACAGATACATGCATCCTCATCCATAACCGTGTTCAGATGCAGACAAGCGCCACTGACATACGTATACCGTGACACATGGACATACAAGGGCTCAGCAATAACCGTGCAGTGCAAAGGTGACTGATCCTCTGCATGGCATCTGCGGCAGGAAAAGTGATGCCACGTGAAGCGTGATGTCAGAAGGAATCCACAGAACCATTTACGTGTTCAGCCACACAACGTCATCCCACTGTCAGAAGATGCCATGTGTTATCCAGAACGCTCTAACATCAGGACTGGAGCGCAGGAGACACTACAAACGCTGACTCAACGGCGGCTGGAAACTGGCTCGTTCTCCAGTGATCGCGCTCTCTTAAAGGGGAAGTTCATGTTCAACTAGACTGGAGTCCTAAAGTGTTAAACATTCCTCTAGTGAGGGGGAAGAGCTGCGCCTCTGTGTATGAGCCTGTGGGCACATATCTCAGTGCACACTGCCGGTCCCGAGGGCACCTTACATGGATGTGCTAGTCATGCGTATAGGGGTTTCCTAGGGAGAATTTGTGTTTAACAATATGAATCAGGAGAGTTTTATAAATTAAGGATAATCGCTCCGCTCCACCAATCCCCCAGCTCTGCCGTTCCAGCTCTGGTCTTTCAGCCCGGTCACCGCTATGGCCTCTTGTTTGTTGAGCTGGCACATGAAGTGGGGAGCAGCGGAGATCGGTGGAGGAAATTAGGGGGTTTGTTTTTTTTAACCCCTTGATCTGTATTTTTTTTTTTATCTGTTTTTACTAGAACTTTTAAACGTCACCAAAAAATTACAAAAAGCATAAAACAGTTGAGCAAAAGAAAAAGTAGTAGAGGGGAGAGTAAATAAAGAAGGGATCTGAACCTTTAAAAAAAATAATAATCTCCCTGGAAAACCCCTTCAACATTCAGGGACTAATTCTAGTTCGACCTCCGAGTTAGGGTTAATGCGCACGACCGTGAATGGGTCCGCGATGCACACGGCCGGTGCCCGTGTATTGCAGACCCGCCGTATGCCATGGCCGGGCAACGGTCGTGTGTATGAGCCCTTCTGAAAGGGAACTTCCCCGGCCACCTCTTCTCTGCTGCGGCAGTCTGGGCATGATGAAGATAATACATGGTGGCACTTTTTGCTTTCATTGTGCTGTACATTAAAACCCAAAAACTAAGGAGCATCCTCCACAGGAAAGCAATGATCTGAGGACGGGATGAGCCATAGCGACAAAACAAATCCAGTGTCCCAGAAGTGACCGTCCACCCAACGCTGTAGATTCAGCATTATACGATGGTTCTCCGCCATCTTTACTATTGATCTGATTATTCGTTTTCATCCACCCCCTGATGATCCCACACCGTGGGGGAAACGCGTTGGGGTTTTCTGTTATTATTAGTGTAATTCCCACACTTTCGTTATAGGGTGTGTTTTTAGTTTATTGATGTACTTTGTACCTCCTGACCAGTATCAGTATCATTAGGGTTGTATACATAGTTCATCCCGTAGTTGTGTATGTCTGTATGTCCACTTGGTTATCTACCACCAGGCCATTACCCTAGCCATCGGCAATCTATTACCAGGCCAGTACTCTGGCCGTCGTCATCCTCTGAGGGCCTATTAGGAGGTGCTAGCCGAGGTTCGAGGACAGCGAGTCCCCACCATAAGGGGCCGTCCCTGGGCTAAGGTGTAGTTTAGGGTATGAGTGTAGGGATTTTTTCTCCCCCATCAGTGGCCAGCTTCAGACGGTGGTATTCTGACCGTAGTGATTGATGTTTGTCCGTCATTTATGTTAAGATATCAATAAATATAAGTCTCTGTAAGGGTTAATGTTTCTGCTGGAATTATTATATCAACACTGTAGATTCAGTGCAGCCTTAAAGGGGATTTCCAGCACTACGATACTGATGGCCTACCCTCAGGATCAGCGGGGGTCCGACTCCCCACACCTTCACCGATCAGCTGTTCTGCATCAACCACCCACGCTCCAGCTGTTCAGAAACTACAACTCTCAGAATCCTCCACTTTTAGGGAAGTCAGGCTACTTTCACACTAGAGAGTTTCTGTTTTCCGGTATTGAGATCCGTCATAGGGGCTCAATACCGGAAGAAAACGCTTCAGTTTTGTGCCCATTCATTGTCAATGGGGACAAAATGTAACAGAATGGAATGCTCCAAAATGCGTTCCGTTCTCATACCGGAGAGCAAACCGCAGCACGCTACGGTTTTCTTGCAGTCCTGGGATGTGGAGCAAAACAGATCCGTCATGACTTCCCAATGCAAGTCAATGGGGACGGATCCATTGTCTCTGACACAATAGAAAACGGATCCGTTCCCATTGACTTTCGGATCCCTTCATAACGGCGGAAGCAGACGGCTGCATTATCAGTAACGGAAGCGTTTTTGCCTTAGGCTACTTTCACACTTGCGGCAGAGTGATCAGGCAAGCAGTTCCGTCGTATGCCAAAAACGTATGCCAACTGATGGCATTAGTAAGACTGATTAGGATCCTGATCAGTCAGAAAAATGCATTGAAATGCCGGATCCGTCTTTCCGGTGTCATCCGGCAAAACGGATACGGCAATTATTTTTTTCACCTTTTTTTCGGTATTTTGAATGCTCGATCCGGCACTAATACATTCCTATGAAAAAAAAAATGCCGGATCCGGCTTTCCGGGAAGCGGTAATTTTTTTGGGGCCAGAGATAAAACTGTAGCATGCTGCGGTATTATCTCCTTCCTGATCAGTCAAAAAGACTAAACTGAAGACATCCTGATGGCTCTCCATTCAGAATGCATGGGGATAAAACTGATCCGTTCTTTTCCGGTATTGAGCCCCTAGGACGGAACTCAGCGTCAGAAAAGAATAACGCTAATGTGAAAGTACCCTAACAAAAAAAGCAGGATAATGCCTCATTCACACACCAGTGTCCGGGTGGAAATCACCGACCAAAACATGGATGTGTGGATGAGGCTTAAGTGTGCATGCTGGGAGTTGTAGTTTCACTGCAGCACAGGTCCCTGGTGTAGGGCAAGGAGCTGGTGACTGCAGAGTGCTCTCACTGAAGTGAATGGAAGCAGCGCTGCAATAACCAGCTCCGCCCACTAGACAATGAATGGCGCTGTGTAGTTCGGGATCGGCGGGTGTATGGGGTGTCAGACCCCAGTCATCCAGACACTGACGGCCGATACTGAGGATAGGCCAGTTATATAAAAAGAGTGGACAATCCCTCAGCAGGACTTTCACATGGATTTCGCCCTCATGGGCCCTCCATTGATTTTTTTTTCATGTGGATTTGAAGTTAACAACAAGAAGTGACACGTGGCTCCCGTGGCAGGTTAGCAGTACACTGATTATCTCCATGGAAGGCATGCAGATCCCATGGTAGTAGTTAGTGCAAATCGGCAACAGAAAACCGAGGGCGGAATCCGGGGATTAGTAAGGTATTACTCGGTTTTATCATTTTATACTGTTGTCAGCCATTTGTAAAAGGTCTCAAAGGGCTAGAGACCCCCTTTAAGCCTGATTTCTTTATTGTCAGTGAACAGAAGCATTCATTGCCTACATCATACATTTAGGACAGGTTTGGACATAAGAAAGCTCACATTCACTGACAGGGAGCAGATATCTTGACAATGGCATGGCAAGGTCTTCCATACAATCTATTGGAGAAGCACTGGTTGCTGGACTTTGCTGGTGCGGTAGAGGACAGGAGGCTGAAGGCCCTTTAACACCCAGTTATTGGAGTGGGTGTCCTTAAACGACCTCATGGTGCCAGGGCAGGAGCAGAGGGCTCTAAACTGACAGGCCGGGCTGTGGATCTGACAGCGTGTACCCTAAATGGAATACACTGCAAGACTACAAGTCCCAGTATGCCTGCAGGGCGACTGGTTATGCTGGGAGATTCTATTCTGCAGAGGCTGGCCTGATGGGAGTCAAATTTAGGAACCTGATGCCGACAGGGCCATCCTGACCTTTACCCTTCCATTGCGGAGATTGGGGGGGGGGGGGGGGGGGAGTTCTGCTCCAATCAGCCCTTTAAAGACCCCTTAAAGGGGTTTTCCAAGATGCTGACACTGATGACCTGTCCTCAGGATAGATCACTAATATCACATCAGTGGGGGTCCGACATCCCCGACCATCAGCTGTTTGCAGAAGCTGCGGTGCTCCGGTGAGTGCCGCGGCCTGCCTGCTTCTTACCAAGCCCAGCGCCATCCATTGGATAGTGGCTGTTCTTGTCATTGCAGCTCAGGGACATTCACTGGCGCTCATGGTGCCTGGAGTCGGACCCCCGCCAATTTGATATTATCTATCCCTACACGATTCCATTACCAGCAGTTCCCCTGGAATTCCAGCCATCGCGGTACGCAGTGTGGTGTAATGTGTCGCCGCCCTAGTGTTCAGATGATAAGATTGCACACATTCTTATGGAAAGGGTTTGAGGCAGATTGGATAACCTACGTGGGTCATCCGCCATGTTCTAGGTAAGAAAGGATGCACAAGTGGCAGATGAACCCAACGCCCGACCATCTGGGGAATGGTGCATTGGGCGGCAAGGAAGGTGAAGGGTTAAAGCTACACCAATGCCAACCACCAACAAAATATATATATATACACACACACACACACACACACCACTGATGTCAGGCAGCTCCATGTGACTGGGCACACTGCTGCCCTCAGGACGTGTCACATTGAGGGTTAACAAGCCCCAGTCAGGCCTCAGGCAGCCATGCCAGCCCTCCCCCCCCTGACCCCTCCACATGTCAATCACCACAGCCGACCCCCGTCGTCCTCCCGCCACCTTAACCACGCGCCCTCAGCTCACGTACCGATCCCGCTCCTCCGCACTCCTCTCCGGTTCTACGGGCGCCATCATCACATCACAGTCCGCGGTTGCCGCCATCTTACCGCCGGCTTAGAAGGGAAGGAGAAAGAGACGCGACTTCCGGGTCCTCCAAGGCGATACGAGCGCCAGTGAGACCGCACAACTACCATAGAGACGAGAGAAGCCGCAGTCGTAACCGCCCCGGAAGCTCGCGAGCGGCCTTGTTAGAAGAGGGCACACCCAGAAGTCGTTGGGAAAGCGGAAGTTGTGTTGTCATGGAGACGCTTTAAAGGCACATTCACCTTAAGATGAACCCATTGAAACTCTGCCACTGTTCATATTTCACTAGTATCATAATCCGTTTCGTCTGGAATCATGGCCACTTCTATATGGGGTTGCCGCCTTTGCCAACTAAAAAATACAGGACAGATTTGTACCGCAAAAAGGAGGCGTGTTCGGGGGCGTGGCCTAATACTGGGCGTTTGTTCATATTATTTTGAGCTTTGCACATAATTTTTTAATAAAACTTTTTCTGTGACGCACTGGCCTCATGTGTGAACAGTGTAATGAATGAACTCTTACCCTACACATATTCTAGTTCTGGCTGAGCCCAGTGTGCACTGGTTTCTCATACTGGCTGGTTTGGGAAAACTATTAGTAAACAATGGTTCATGGCGACAGTCAGTAGTGACAATCGTTATCGCTGTTACCGGGACCAGCCTGAGGGTGTGCGACCGGACTTCTGAAGGGGGCGCCAGATGGTCCCCTTTGCCTGGCACCTGGTTTCCAGGCACCCCTGCACTCAATTAAGCATTTACCTTAGGCTACATGCTCACGAACGTATTTTGTTTCCGTGTCCGTTCCGTTTTTTTTGCGGATAGGATGCAGACCCAATCATTTCGATGGGTCCGCAAAAAATGCAGACAGCACACGGTGTGCTATCCGCATCTGTAGGTCTGTTCCGTAGCCCCGCAAAAAAAAATATAGAACATGTCCTATTTTTGTCCGTTTTAGGCATTATTACAATGGATCCGCAAAAAAAAAAAAACAGATGGCATATGGATGTCATCCTTTTTTTGTGCGGATCCACAATTTGCGGACCGCAAAACATGTACGGTCGTGTGCATGTAGCCTTAGCCTCATGCAGACGTCGGTGGAACACGGTCCGTGAGATACCGGACTGACATTGCATGAGCGCACGGCATCATAGCAACCGATGACGCCATGCGCTCCTACAATGCCAGTCCGGTATCTCACGGACGTCTGCATGAGGCCTTAGTGTGGGACAAGAGGACTGTTTGTTCCCCTTCCCCACCATTGTGTGATGCAGGCACTCGCTGCCGCTACAACATTCTGCAGATGTCAGTCCGGCTTCTTCTGGTCAGACCTTCATCTGCGGAACGTCGCACGCAGTACGATGACACTATTGTGCCACCTACATGACAAAAAGCGCCAAAGGGCAAGGACGGTGAGCGATAATTCCCTGCCGCTCAGAGGTATTGTTTGTGATGTAGGTGGAATGTGTGACATTAGGCAGATGCAGGTCTGGACAGAACAGGCCATTATGAGGCCGGGACAGGGGAGTATGGTTATGGCATGAACCACTATTGGGGGGGGCACAGAGCATATGGCAATATAGTGTGCACAAATTATGAGGCTCTGTACCGCAGAGCATGAACCACTATTGGGGGCACAGAGCATATGGCACTATAGTGGGCACAGATCATGAGGCGCTAACCTTGATATAGGGGGGAACAGAGCATGAGGTACTATAGGTGGGCAAAGACCATGAGGCATTATAGGGGGGGGCATTTGGCATTATAGTGGGCACAGATCATGAGGCACTATAGGGGGCATAAACTAAAAGGCATTATAGGGGGTAAAGAGCAAGAGGCACTATAGGGAAGCACAGAGCATGAGAGCTATAGGGGCAAGAGGAAGGAGCACTGTATATAAAGGGGGCACAGATTCTGGCACCATAATAAAGGGCCACAAAGCCAGATGCACTGTATAACAGATATATATATATATATATATATATAGCCAAATGGCCGGAGGCCATAGAAACCCTGTTTTCAACCGATCATTAAGACTTAACTTTTATTTAATGTTGTAAATAAAATGAAAATTATAATCCCCAAAATATATTATTAAAACCACAGTTTTACAGATCACTATTTTTTGTTGTATAATTAACACATATTTATTCGATGGATATTAGAGGCGTCTGGTATTCTTGCCCCGCTTCTTTATAGTGTATTGTTTCATTTTGTTTTTTCTCCTTTATAAATTCTCACAATCTGTGGTTTCAAACAATAATATTAGGGCTACTATACCAACTGCAGGTCTATAGTGATATTTATAAATGGAAAACAACTATTTTACCAATTATTCAGCAACTATGTATCTTATTATTGCCCATAGAATCCAAGTAATGTGAGGCGTTTATGGAGGTCGTATCAGCCCGGCTGCAGTATACATCTGTATGGCGGTAAGCCCTAACTCCTATATACAGACGCCCTAAAGACAAACTGCATTATTACAATAATAAACTCACTCGCTCCCCCGACATGTTTTGCTGAAGTATCTGCGTCATCAGGGATTGTAGCAATTATTATGACTTTATAACAGAGGCACAGACCCTGGCACTATATAAAGGAGGCACAGACCCTGGCACTATATATAACAGAGGTACAAGATCTGGCACTATATATAACAGAGGCACAGACCCTGGCACTATATAAAGGAGGCACAGACCCTGGCACTATATATAACAGAGGTACAAGATCTGGCACTATATATAACAGAGGCACAGACCCTGGCACTATATATAACAGAGGCACAGACCCTGGCACTATATATAACAGAGGCACAGACCCTGGCACTATATAAAGGAGGCACAGACCCTGGCACTATATAAAGGAGGCACAGACCCTGGCACTATATAAAGGAGGCACAGACACTGGCACTATATAAAGGAGGCACAGACCCTGGCACTATATATAACAGAGGCACATAACCTGGCACTATATAAAGGAGGCACAGACCCTGGCACTATATATAACAGAGGTACAAGATCTGGCACTATATATAACAGAGGCACAGACCCTGGCACTATATAAAGGAGGCACAGACCCTGGCACTATATATAACAGAGGCACAGAACCTGGCACTATATAAAGGAGGCACAGACCCTGGCACTATATATAACAGAGGTACAAGATCTGGCACTATATATAACAGAGGCACAGAACCTGGCACTATTTACAGTGGGTATAATGTGTGTGGCACTGTACATAAGGGGTACAGAATTGAGGCTATAGTCTTCTTCCCACGGTCACAGCAGGGGCCACTACAAGGAGCGGGGCCCGGCCCATGGCCTTCAGCTGAGCACTTTCTAGTAATCCCCTCAGACCTCATCCCCCTAGCCCCGGGTATAAGGTAAGGACATGTATGTGTAATCCTCCCACAATCTGCTCTCCATTGTGTTCAATGGGATCATCCGCAGGTAGTGGATTGTGTTGGACATGTCCGTCCCTGATTAGGACTGCTCTCCGGTCCGCAGCAGGGCAGATCGGAGGGTCAGCCCAGGATTTCTGCTGCAGACTCCATACAAATACACACTGGATTCTCGCCCTCTTTATTTTGCTGTGGGAACATAAAGGGTTGAACCCGAGCAGGGGACTATGCCCCAGAACTGCTAGCACCGACACTGCTCCTGAAGGCAACAGGCCTGAGCGGCTAAACGGCATGCTGCTCTAACACTGAGAGGAAACCCCCGAGGTCCAGGAGCTGTCAGCCATTTTATCCGTCTGCCGTTATCTCCTGAGACATGACCATTGCAGTGAAGCGGCTAAGCGCCTTCTCAGCCCGTGCCACTAGGTGGCGCTGCGCTCACTTCCTCTCCTAGTTTCCTCTGGCAGGAAGCAGGAAGTATTTACTACTGCTGATTGTTACCGAGCAGAAGGTACGTGACACTGTTACAGCGATATCCACCGTGATTCCGGTCATGGAGCAGCCGTGTGGTGAGCTGGAGTGCCAGGCGGTAGCTCGGGACATGTCGGGCAAATAGGAGGTCTATTAGCTGGGGATCTGCTCCCTGTTTTATAGGGAGTGGGCACAGGGTGTTGCCAGGAAAGAAGTGTTGTGGTGGCGGAGTATTGGGGTGCATTATGGGTACCCTTGTAATTGCGACGGCTGCGTGGTGCCCCCGTAAAGTGCGAGAGCTGCGTAGTGCCCCCGTTAAGTGCGAGAGCTGCGTGGTGCCCCCGTAAGTGCGAGGGCTGCGTGGTGCCCCCGTAAGTGCGAGGGCTGCGTGGTGCCCCCGTAAGTGCGAGAGCTGCGTGGTGCCCCCGTAAGTGCGAGGGCTGCGTGGTGCCCCCGTAAGTGCGAGGGCTGCGTGGTGCCCCCGTAAGTGCGAGGGCTGCGTGGTGCCCCCGTAAGTGCGAGGGCTGCGTGGTGCCCCCGTAAGTGCGAGGGCTGCGTGGTGCCCCCGTAAGTGCGAGGGCTGCGTGGTGCCCCCGTAAGTGCAGCGGATGCGCATTGCCCCCGTAAGTGCAGCGGATGCGCATTGCCCCCGTAAGTGCAGCGGATGCGCATTGCCCCCGTAAGTGCAGCGGATGCGCATTGCCCCCGTAAGTGCAGCGGATTGCCCCGTATGCGTGACTGTCTTCAAGGGGCATGTTTGGTCCGCATCACGGAACAAAGTAAATAAACACATTAAAATCAATGGGTATATGTGCTGTCTGTGGAGAACATGGACAGGACACTTCATGATTTACTGACATGGGAAAGAGGCCTAACACTATAGCGTGCGGACTACCAGTACAATAACACTATAGCGTGCGGACTACCAGTACAATAACACTATAGAGTGCGGACTACCAGTACAATAACACTATAGTGTGCGGACTACCAGTACAATAACACTATAGTGTGCGGACTACCAGTACAATAACACTATAGTGTGCGGACCACCAGTACAATAACACTATAGAGTGCGGACCACCAGTACAATAACACTATAGTGTGCGGACTACCAGTACAATAACACTATAGAGTGCGGACTACCAGTACAATAACACTATAGAGTGCGGACTACCAGTACAATAACACTATAGAGTGCGGACTACCAGTACAATAACACTATAGTGTGCGGACTACCAGTACAATAACACTATAGTGTGCGGACTACCAGTACAATAACACTATAGTGTGTGGACCACCAGTACAATAACACTATAGAGTGCGGACCACCAGTACAATAACACTATAGTGTGCGGACTACCAGTACAATAACACTATAGTGTGCGGACTACCAGTACAATAACACTATAGTGTGCGGACTACCAGTACAATAACACTATAGTGTGCGGACTACCAGTACAATAACACTATAGTGTGCGGACTACCAGTACAATAACACTATAGTGTGCGGACTACCAGTACAATAACACCTGTGCGGACTACCAGTACAATAACACTATAGTGTGCGGACTACCAGTACAATAACACTATAGCGTGCGGACTACCAGTACAATTACATTATAGCGTGCAATCTACCTGGATAATAACATTATAGTGTGCGGTCTATCAGTACAATTACACTATGGCGTGCGGTCTACCTAGTGTTCCTGGACAATAACACTATAGCGTGTGGTCTAACAGGAAAATAACACTATAGTGGACGGTCTACCTGGACAATAACACTATAGCAGACGGTCTACCTGGACAATAACACTATAGTGGGCGGTCTACCAGGACTAAACCACTATAGGGGGCGGACTACCTGGACAATAACACTCTAGAGGGCGGACTACCAGAACTTAACCACTATGGTGGTAGGTCTACTAGGACTATACCATGATAGGGGGCGGTCTACCTGGACAATACCACTATAGGGGGTGGTCTACCTGGACAATACCACTATAGGGGGCGGTCTACCAGAACAATAACACTAGCGCAGCGGGTGGTCTACCAGGAAAATACCACTATAGTTGGCAGTCTACCTGGACAATAACACTATAACGGGAGGTACACCAGGACAATATGGTAGACCATCCGCTATAGTAAGGGACTACACATTGGGAGTTGCATGATACTGGCACAGACAAGTGTATGGTAGAGCTTCCGCCATAGTAAGGGATTACACATCAGGTTTATATGATACTACCACAACCGGGTGTATGATAGGCCACATGTCATAGTAGCATCCAGCGTTATTAGTGGTAACTGCAGCATAAAACCATCATTTACAGTATTTGTCAACCTCCTGCTTTGTCTTCTCATCTTAAAGGGTTTCTATCACTTTGTTTCACCTATTTAGCTTTCAGACACTAGCGATCCGCTAGTGTCTGCTTTATCTAACCATCCTAATATAAGAGCTTATTGTCCTGCCGTTTAGCTAAAAAAATAACTTATATAGATATGCAAATGAGCCTCTAGGTGCTATGGGGGCGTGATTAGCACCTAGAGGCTCCGTCTACCTTAACAAACTGCCGCCGCCCAGCGCGTCCCTCCAGCCCGCCCATCTCCAGCTGAAGCGATCCCCTCCATCGCTTCCCTGCTCAGACATCTCCACTGCGCCTGTTCCTCGGAGCACTATGACGTCATCGGCGCAGGCGCAGTGGAGATGTCTGAGCAGGGAAGCGATCAGACATTCACTGCGCATGCGCCGAATACGAGGAGCATCGCATTCCGGAGGAGATGGGCGGGCTGGAGGGACACGCTGGGCGGCGGCAGTTTGTTAAGGTAGACGGAGCCTCTAGGTGCTAATCACGCCCCCATAGCACCTAGAGGCTCATTTGCATATCTATATAAGTTATTTTTTTAGCTAAACGGCAGGACAATAAGCTCTTATATTAGGATGGTTAGATAAAGCAGACACTAGCGGATCGCTAGTGTCTGAAAGCTAAATAGGTGAAACGAAGTGATAGAAACCCTTTAAATCCTAACCTGAGGGTTTCCGACCCTGCATCTGCTCATCACCCGCACCACTTCCAGTGTCGGTGAGTGTGGGCAGAACGGGCCTCAGTACAGCACCAGAACCAACACACTGGGAGTCAGGGGCATGATCTGGATGTGTGAAAAAGGCCTAGGTCCTTGAATTCTCATCTATGAACCTTCATGTTTTTTTGCTTTCTTCTCTAGGAAAATGGGGAAAAGCTGCAAGGTCGTCTTGTGTGGACAGCAGTCAGTAGGTAAAACCTCCATCTTGGAGCAGCTCCTGTATGGAAATCATGTGGTCGGTAAGTTCAGCTTGGAATAGTTACCTATGTGATATGAGATAATATCGAGGAGCAGGTGCGGCCATGTAGAGTGTTCAGCGGTGTTCTCCTCAGGGTTCCTGCTGGTACATTCTCTTCCTTCCATCCTTCACAGCTGGTGAAGGAGTTAGTATCTGTGCATGCCTGACATTAGCTAGCCATAGAAATGGGGGTCGATGTCCACACACAGTGGGATCTACAGACTACTCTAATGTCCATAGCAAATGGTGGGTACAGAATTCTGTTTTCACTGTATTGCCATGAGTCTATTATTGCCTTATAGGATCAGACATGATGGAGACCCAGGAGGATATATACATTGGATCTGTTGAGACAGACCGGGGTGTACGGGAGCAGGTCCGCTTCTATGATACACGAGGGCTAAGGGACGGAGCTGAGCTCCCCAAACATTGCTTCTCGGGAACTGATGGATACGTACTGGTGTACAGCGTGGACAACAAGGACTCCTTCAAACGGGTAGAGGCCTTAAAGAAAGAGATTGATCGGTCTAAGGATAAGAAGGAGGTAAAGTGACCTCAGTCTGAGGGGATTCTTCATGATGTGCAGGAGTCTCTGGTACAGTTCTCCTTGCTTGGATGTTCTTTGCATTTATTAATTCAAATGGGTGATGTCTGAGATTAGAAGGAAGACTCTGCCTTTTCCCCAGACACAGGGTCATGCTTCTCCATGGGTTGTGTCTGGTATTGCAGCTAAGCCCTGTACGCTCTGGCTATGGCATGAGCACCTACATTTTATCAAAGCCACCCATTGTCCTTTAGAATGAATGCCAAGTTCTGGTTTGAAGCCATTTTAACCCCTTCCTGATCACCATATGGCTATATACTGTACGTCGGCGGTTGGGACTTTAATGATGGCACCCGCTTAACACTTCAGATGCCATGGTTAGTCCTGACCACGGGCATTTGAATGCTGAAAACCCGGAAGCGCGTACTTCCGGGTGTGCTCCGGCAGAGATCGAGGGAGCCGGAGTGTGTTAGCAGCAGCCCCTGTCCTCCTGTGTGATACTTAGTCATTTCTATGGAGCCCTCGTCTGTGACATTGGAGCCTATGAAAGAAGCAATCCAAGCATTGCTCGTTATAGTTCCCTATGGGAACAATAAAAAGAAGTGTGAAAAAAATAAAAAATAAATATAAAAATTCAAATCACCCCCCCTTTCCCCAAAATGAAAAAAAGACAAAACATAAAAATAAAAAAAATACACATCATAGGTATCCCGACGTTCTAAAATGCCTGTACTATTAAATTTAATCCCATATGGGAAAACGGCAAAAAAGTAAAAATGCCCAATTCATCGTTTTTTGGTTGCTTGTCCTCTCACAAAAAATTTAATAAAAAGTGAGCAAAAAGTCGTACATGCCACAAAATGGTATCACTGAAAAGTACAGATTGCTCTGCAAAAAAAAAGTCTTGACATAGCTCCGCACACACAAATGCAAAAAAGTTATAGGGGTCAGAATATGGAAACTAAAAGAAAAAAACTTTATATACTGAAAAAAAACAAAAACGCAATAAAGAATATACATATATGGTATTGCCGGATTCATACTGACCTAGAGAATGAAAGTAACTGGTCATTTTTATGATAAAGGGACTTCTGTAAAAACAAAACCACAAAATAACTGTTTTGGAATTGTGTGTGTAGGGAAGGGTTGTCCAATTTCACCCCATTTATAATTTTTTTCCCACTTCCCACCACATTGTATACAACCGTCAATAGTGCCATTAGAAACTAGTGGACAAAGGGTTAATGATTGTGTTATGGACTTGTAGGTGTGGTGGCTCCCTCGTTTAAAGGGGTTTCCTGTCACCCTCCTGGGAATCCATATTCTTTACCGTTACCCCACATATGACCTAATACAACAGCAGAGAAATGTGTTCTCTTTTATGTATAGAGATATATATCTGTACAGTTACTTTTATTAAAGGGGTATTTCATTACATTACAAGTTATCCCCTATGCACTGGATTATTAGATCAGTGGGGTTCTGACTGCCGGGACCACCGGAAGGCCCTCTACTAGATGAAATGAATGGGGTATTCTGGTTCCAACAAGTTATCCCCTGTGCACTGGATGGGGGATAACTGTCTGACCACTCGGACCCCCAACGATCTCAATGAGAATGAGAGTCTTGTATCCCCCTTTGAGCATATGTGGTACCGCCCCATTCATTTCTATGGGACTGTTGAAGATCGTTGAGTACAGTGCTCGGCTGACTCCAGCAGTACAGCAGAAATGGAATGGAACGCCCCTGCGCATGCTCATTTGGGCCTCTCACAAGAGGGTAGCAGCAGGAATGAAGCTTATCATTATCATTATAGTTGGACTCTTTGGGTTTCCTTACTTTACACTGCACTTTGTTTTACAGCCCAATAACTCTATTCTCTGTTGATTTATTAGGTCACTATTGTTGTTCTGGGGAACAAGTGTGACCTCCAGGACCAGAGGCGCGTGGACCATGACGCTGCTCAGCAGTGGGCCAAGAGTGAAAAGGTGAAACTGTGGGAAGTGTCGGTGGGCGAGAGGCGTACCCTGATCGAGCCGTTTGTGTTTCTGGCTAGTAAAATGACACAGCCCCAGAACAAATCAGCCTTCCCTCTAAGCCGGAGGAACAAGGGCAGTGGCTCTTTGGACAATTAGATGCGGCCGACCTCTTAGAGGGAAGGTTACACTGGAGCACCACTTGCAGCACCCTCACGCATTCACTTTCAGCCCCTTGTCTACTGCTGGGGGACACATTGAGGATTTGCGCCAGTTGGTTGCCTCCTCAGAACTCATACATGTGACTACTGATATCACTTGTGATTTTCTTCTAGAAGTTTCTGTTCTGAAAAGAACCCTCGTATACTGACAACATGCACGTTCTGCGCTGTATCTGTATTGGGGATATAATGTAGAAGATTGTATAGGTAGCAAAAAGATGGACGTCTATGGTCCCTGTATACGGCTCTGTTCACATGTCTGTAAATATTTCCTTTTTCTGCTCCAGCACAGAAAGAGAATAACGTGGTCCTGGGTCTGTCCTATGACCGACCCCAGCAGCGACTTATAATCGACTTATAATGTGTCCGCCGGGTTCCATCATAGTGTCCCATTTTTCATCAAACATGACATCATTTTCA